>NW_020642150.1:396-1000 GCF_003573695.1 Papaver somniferum
CGTTAACCCTTAGAAAGGTCCCTCACTTGGGAGTTGACATATGTACCTCAACCATTTTACAAGATTATCTTCATACACGTTTTCCTGAACCTAGTGATGTCCATAGGGAAGTTCAGTTGTTAGAAACCCATCCTCTGGTTAATGTGGTTTACCCAGGCTATGATACCCAAATTGATTTTGTTTTCCCACCAAAAACTTTTCTTCCAATTGTGGGAACATATGATTTTCAGATGTGTCGGTTATTAAGTTTTGAAACTAAACCTAATTACTTTAGGAGAATAGGGTCGACACATTTGCTTAAGGAAGACCACTACTGTAGTCACTTATATATGAATTTAAGTATGCTGAGTGCAAACTCGTGTACATCAATTGGAATTTCGCATCAGGGTACTTCCTCCTGTAGTCAATGAGAGTATGCCAACCAAGGAGATTCTTTAGTGCCTTCCAAGGTTCTGCGTAGATAGCTAGGGTCTGGAGTAAAGGTTTTGTGGGTACACCTCTGGTAAACCCTCCGGAGACTATATCTCGGTCACTAGGGCCACCTAGTGAGTTAGGATTTTATTTTCTAGATTAGATTTGCTCGAGGACTAGCAAATAATAAGTT
>NW_020642151.1:0-52520 GCF_003573695.1 Papaver somniferum
CACTGTGAGCTTGTCACGAAGCATTTTGAAACGAGGACCATGTAAGCCTTTGGTGAAGATTTCCGCCAACTGATCAAGAGTATGCACATAGAAAACATCTAGAGCTTTGGGATGCACCAGTTCCCTGACAAAGTGATAATCAAGATGAACATGTTTCATTTTAAAGTGCATAACAGGGTTTGAAGCAAGACTGATGGAGCTGATGTTGTCACAACCTAGTTTAGGTGAACCAATAAGATCAAAATGTAAATCCTTGAGAAGAAAGCAAATCCAAACAACTTCAGCTTCACTGTTTCCTAAGGTCTTGCTTTCATCTTCTGTATTGGACCTAGCAACAGTAGGTTGCTTTTTGGATGACCAGGATATAGCATTGGAGCCTAGAAAGATGCGGTAACCTCCAGTAGAGCGCCTATCACCAGGGAATCCAGCCCAATAAGCATTAAAAAAGCCTAAAAGAAAGGAATCACCTTTATTAAAGTGGAGACCATAAACAATAGTGCCTTTAACATATCTTAATATCATCTTGGCTGCAATCAAGTGTGGAGTTTTGGGATGTTACATATGCTGACAAACAACATTAAAAGCAAAAGAAATCTCTGGCATAGTCTAGGTCAAGTAGTGAAGAGCACCAACTAATGACCTAAATTCAGTTGGATTATCCAATAAGTCACCATCAGTTTTATTAAGTTTCTCAGAAGCTGCAATAGGTGCCTGACAAGGTGTGGCACCCTCCATGTGATATTTATGAAGTAGATCAACTGCATATTTGGTCTGAGATAGAAAAAGTGAATTAGAATTCCTCTTGACTTCAAGTCCCATGAAAAAATGGAGATCACCCAGATCCTTGATTGGAAACAGCAGCTGAAGATGAGTAATGATACTTTGAAGAAACTTGGAAGAGCTACCGCTCAGCAAGATGTCATCAACATATACTAATGCAATTGAGAGTTGATTTCCCACCTTGTAAACAAAAAGGGAAGGATCTGATGGAAAGTTAACAAACGGTAAAGAGAGAAGAGCAGCACTCAGCTTGTCATGTCAGGCTCTAGGGGCCTGCTTAAGTCCATATGTAGCTTTGTGTAGAAGGCAGACATGATTTGGCTTGGATTCATCAACAAATCCTGGATGCTGAGACATATACACCACTTCCTTCAAATCCCTATGAAGAAAAGCATTACTAACATCAAGTTGATGGATCTTCCAATTAAACTGCACTGTCATGGAAAGAATGATCCTGATGGTTGTTGGTTTAGTAACTGGACTGAAGGTCTCATAAAAGTAAATGCCTTGCTGTTGATGATAGACCTTACCTACTAGCCTTACCTTGTATCTATCAATTCTGCCATCTGGTTTATATTTGATCCTGAAGACCCATTTGCAGCCAATGACATTATCAATATCAGTGGGATCAACCAAAGAAAATGTACCTACATCAACTAAAGATTTGTATTTTGCAGCAGAGGCAATTCTCCATCCTTCTTCTTTGTGATATGTATTAATACATGTTGGTATTTTGGTGACCTTTGTAAGAAGAGCAACATCCAGAGGATGATAAGTGCCATAATAAGATTTTGGAGTCTTAATATCATGCTTACCTCTAGTAATCATTGAATGGTCATTCACAGTGATGGAGGATGATGGAAGTGAAGTAATGGACTCAGGTGGAGGAGTGATGGAAGTAGCTGACTCAAATGGAGGAGTCAGAGCAGTTGCTGACTCAATTGGAGTAGGAAAGAGCTCACTTGGAGACTGAGAGTAAGATAGTTGTTTATAAGGAAATGAAGTTTCATCAAAAGAAACATGCCTTGAAACATAAACAGTACTAGTAAGTGGATCTAAACATCGATAGCCTTTATGCTGAAGACTGTAACCTAGAAATATGCATTGCTTACTTCTATGCTCAAGTTTGTTAGATGTATAGGGCTTAACCCATGGATAACACGCACAACCAAAAACCTTCAAAAAGGCATAATCATGCAATTTGTGAAAAAGATGATGATAAGGAGTTGAGAAATTTAAAGACCTAGTGGGAAGCCTATTGATAAGAAAGTTTGCGGTGTGTAAAGCCTCAACCCGATAAGTATGAGGTAATCCTGATTGAGATAAAAGAGTCCTAGTAATGGCTAATAGATGCTTGTGCTTAACCTCAGCAACACCATTTTGTTCTGGGGTATGGGAACAAGTGAATTGATGATTAATTCCTTTTTGAGCACAAAATTGTTCTAGAAAGTTGTTTAAAAATTCACCTCCATTATCAGTTCTTATTGTGATCACTGAGTGTGAAATAATCTTTTCAATTCTAGTTACAAAAGCAGTGAAGTCAAGTTTAAAATCATATTTGGAATGCAAAGGAAGAATCCAACAATATTTGGTATAGTCATCAATAATATTGGCATAATATAGACTACCAGAAATTGATTCAATTTAACAAGGACCCCAAAGATCCATATGCAACAACTTCATAGGTTGTTTAGATTCATTACATGAAAGTTGAAATGGAAATTTCTGACTTCTACATAGTTTGCAATCAACACAAGCAAAAGGTTTATTTGAGATATTTGAGAAATTAAGAAGTTTACACTGTTTTTGTAAGGTTTGAAATGATGGATGACCAAATCTTTTTTGAATCAGAAAATTATCAGTTATTATAGAAGTAAGAGCATGATGAGGTGATATGAATTTGATTGGATAAATACCATCCCTATGTGGACCTTGGAAGAGAGTATTCCCAGAGTTCTGAGCCTTCATAGTAAAACCATGAGAATCAAGAGTTAAATAGCAATTGTTATCAGCAGTAAACTTGTGAATAGACAGGAGATTGTGAGATAATTGAGGAACAACAAGAACATCACTGAGTTGAAAAGAATGATCATTAACAATTTTACTAGAGTGTCCTGTGTGAGAAAAAGACATACCTGCTCCATTTTCTCTATGTATAATCCCAGAACCATCATATGAGGTGGATTTTTGAAGGAGTTGAGGTTGAGAAGTAATGTGACAATTTGTTCCACTATCAGCAATCCACTCTTCTTCATCAAAAATGTCTGCAGCAGCTAACATTGCACTGAGATTTGGTGGAGGTGCTCTTCCTTGATAAGAAAAATTGAGCCTCTTAGTACAGTTAGGAGACAAATGGTTTGAAGAATCAAAAATTTGAAAAGGTGGTGGTTTTTCTTGAACTGAGTAGCCTCTACCAGTAGAGTGTCTGCTGAAAATAGCTGGATTTGGATAACAACCACCAGTATAACCTCTTCCTCTGTAAGAACCTCTATAGTGATAAGAAGATCCCCTATAATTGTTCATATTGTTACTAGCTAAAAAGGCTTTGGCATTGGATTCATTCTTTAGAGTAGAATCTCTACCACTAACTACAGCCTCTTCACTAAGCAGGTTGTTTTGTAACTCAATACAAGATATTGGAGGATTTATGTTCTTCATGGATGTGGAAATGGAATTTAATCAGAGTTTAAGGCTTTAAATGTGACAACAACTAGTTCTTTGTCTGAAACAATTTCTCCAGCAGCGGCTAATTGATCGGATAAAAGTTTGATTTCGTTAATCAAAGCAGAAAATGACTTAGTACCTTGAGTGATTGAGATAAGCTTTGTGCATAATTGAATTGAGTGAGTTGATGATGCTCTTGCAAAGCGTTCTTCAATACTTCTCCATAATTCATGTGATGAAGTAGCTTGAGAGAAATAAGCAATCACTGAGTCTGAGATTGTTGAATTTATCCACATAATAATGGTTGAATCTTCATCTAACCAATATGTGTATAAGGGATTCTCAATTCCATTAATTTGATTACGCTGATTGTATACTGTGGAGGACAGGGATGAGAGCCATCAAGAAATCGCATCAGCTTGAACTTGTGAATCACCGGAGTCATAAAATTCTTCCAGGTAATGTAATTGTATTCTTTAAGCTTAAGATGAACAAAGTTATTTAGTTGATTAAGGCGAATGTTGGAGAACGAATTGGAAGTTGGATTTTCCATTGATCAAAAAATCTTGAAACAATCACAGATCTGAGATCGATAAAGAGGCAAAAGAAGATATCAAAGAAAATATTGAGAGAGACACCTCAAGATTGAAGAACAACGATGATGAAGATGACG
Source organism: Papaver somniferum (assembly GCF_003573695.1). Classification (NCBI taxonomy): domain Eukaryota; kingdom Viridiplantae; phylum Streptophyta; class Magnoliopsida; order Ranunculales; family Papaveraceae; genus Papaver; species Papaver somniferum. The sequence goes on from NW_020642151.1 coordinate 4,118, forward strand.
AGAAAACTAAAATGAAAAATCCTGATGAGAGAAAAAAAAAGCAGATCTGAGAATGAAATTTCTGAATCTGCTGAACTAAAATCTTGATCAGTGATTTCAGATTACTTGAAAAAGAGATGAAAAGAAGATGAAGATTAAAAGAAGGATCGAAAATACAGAGTTAAAACTAACTCTACCGTGTATGATACCGTAATGACACTCCATTAATGGCAAACATTATTATTCTCATCTCATTACAAAACCAGGACTTTCATTGCAGAATGAATGAGTAATAGATCAAGTATTAGTACATCCTTAATGACCGACTTAACTGTCACTATCTGAAGTGCACACGTAGAGAAAGTATGTGTGATTACAGGTCACTCATAACTCACGTGACTACAAAGAGGGAAACATAATATGAAAGATTAACCTGCACTGCTACTTGTGTTATCCTTCACCACTGCATTACTTGAGATAATAAGTATCAGAGTCACTCCGCAAAGACAAAGGGATTAACACCAGACAACTCCCAGACCTTGTATTTCTTATTTAAAGGAGTTATTTTTTCCCCTACCATAATTTTCATTTGTTATAGATCTTTTCCTGCTTCGGGTCTGCCGTGATTTTCCATAGTTATCACATTGTGAATATCCCCTCGGATTCATCTTTCTTAACTCTTGTCTTGTGGTCACGCCTGAAAGAATACTTTAAATCATACCAAAAGAAACACAAGATCAAAATCTTATGCCTTCTTACAGTGTGCTGCCAAAAGATACATCCCCCTGGATGACTCATGCAAAACTGCTAAGGATTCCAATTTCAGAATTTGGCGAGAAGAAGCTAACTTCTTATTTCCAGGTTCCGTTCACTGAAACTAGTTCAGATACTGACACACAGATCTTTAAACACATAACTCCTTGTATTTCTGCTGAGGAAAACTCAGCTCTAACTGACATTCCATCTATGTAGGAAATTTGGCGAGTAGTTAAGAACGTAAAATCAAACAAAGCGCCGGGACCCGATGGTTTTCCAGTTATCTTCTTCAAACATAATTGGGATATTGTAAGGTCACAACTAGTGTCAACAATAAAAAAAAAAATTCAAAAATAAACATCTGCACAAAAACCTAAACAAAACTTTTCTATTTCTCATTCCCAAAATAGCCAGCAGATTTGAGACCTATTGGTCTATTAACACACCATATAAAGTTATAGCAAAACCCATGGCAAATAGGTTCAAGAAAACTTTAGAAAAAATAATCTCTCCGTTACAATCTTCCTTCCTCTCATCAAGACAAATTTCAGATAATATAATGGTTGCACATGAGATAGTACTTTCAATGAGAAAAAGTAAAAAAAAAATGTAACATTGGTCTTAAGATTGACATGTCGAAAGCCTTCGACAGAGTTAACTGGAAATTCTTAATAAACACTATGAAAGCTTTTAGATTTTCTGAAGAGTGGTGTCAACTGATTTTTCAGTGTATTTGTTCCTCATCAATTGTTGTTCTTCTTAATGGAAATCCCTGTCATGAATTTAAACCCTCTAAAGGGATTAGACAGGGAGATCCACTGTCTCCATACTTGTTCATTCTTTGTATGGAGGTTCTTTCTTGTCTCCTTTGTCATCTGCAATCTTTAAAAGAAGTTCAGGGAATTAAGCTAACTTCCGGAGCTACACCAATATCCAACTTATTTTTCGCAGACGAATCTGTTTAATAGAGTTGATCTAGTCAGCTGCAAAAACCTTCTTGATACTATTAATCTTTTCAGCTCTGCCTCGGGACAGGTTATAAACTTCTCTAAATCGGGTTTATTTTTCAGCAAGAAAGTACACAACAAACACCAAGGTATAATCTGTAGATTGTTAAAAATAAAGAAAATAAACATCAAAGACACCCACCTAGGAGTTCCGTTATTTATTGATAGATCAAAGCTAAAAAAATTTGATGGTATCATAAAAAAATGGAACAAAAGATAAAAAAAACTGGCTAGGGAAAATCTTATCACAACATAGTAAGATTGTGTTGAATAAGACTATCTTATCCAGTATGCCAATTTTTTATATGAGCTGTTTTGTTCTACCAAAAAAAATAACAAAGAGATCAATGACATTCAACGATATTTCTGTTGGGGAAAACACACAAACTCAAAAGGAATTTACATCAATTGATTTCCTGTGTAAACCAATAGAACAAGGGGGTTTAGGTTTCAAGGAAGCTAACAAAATTAACCAAGCTATGATAAGAAGAATAGCATGGACATTAGTCAGCAGACCATATGATATGTGGGCCCAAATCCTCAAAGGAAAATACTTCAAAACAACTGGTGCTCTTCTTTCCAAGAAGAAATCCAATGCATCATGGATATGGAGCTGCATACTTCAAGAAATACAACACTTAAAAAGATATAGTATTTTGGAAGTAGGGGATGGTACATCCATCAATATTTGAGAAGATAGGTGGCTACCAACAAGAGAAGAGGTTTTGCCTAAATCTGTTCTCACAACAAACTCCAATATAACACTTGTATCAGAGTTAATCAACTCTTCTGCAATCACTATATGCTAAGCTGCAAAACCAATCTTCTGTTACTCAGGTCCAAACAAAAAAGTTTTGGAAAGGTCTATGGAGCATGGATACTTCTCAAAGAATTAAATTGTTCATATGGAAATGTCTACAAGATGCCTTACCAACAAGACTGAAGCTGGGAATTGATGAAAAGTGTGTCTTCTGCAATGAAAAAGAAGAATCAACATTTCATTTATTCTTTGACTGTGGTTATGCAAAATCAATTTGGAAATTACATCCATTTGCAGTACAGAGAGTATTTTCTAACTATAACTCTCATAACATCTCTTTCTTAGATATATACAATGTTTGGAAGGAAGGTGACATAAACTCAATTTCTATGGCACTAGCAGCAACTAAATGCTGGTTAATATGGAAAGAACGTTGTCTGAGGGTGTTTGAAAAAAAACAAAGATCACCTAACCAGCTAGCTTTAGTTATATCAAAACATTATGAATATTGGCATCCAGTAACACAAAGCATAACTAAAACTCATCAATGCAGTCAAATAACTAATGCTAAGGATACTTGGGAATTCCCAAATCCTAGAACCCTGAAATTAAATTGTGATGCTTCTTGGATATCTTTTAAAACTGATGCAGGTATTGGCTTTGTCTTACGTAATTGGACATGGGATTTCAAAGGAGAAGAAATGGAAAGATGCAGGAGTTCATCAGCTGAAGAAGCAGAAGCTTTAGCTTTGCTGCAGACAACATAATGGTCCATTACAAAGGAATTGCAAAATCTCGTCGTTGGAGGGGATAACAAATCAACTATTAACTATCTACAAGGACAGGACACTACAATCAGCTGGCAAAGTAAGGCAATCTTAGACGAAGTGAAAAAACAAGCAACAAATCTCGTTTCTTTTGGAGGTTTTAAGCTATTTAACAGAAAGGGAAACAAGGTAGCAGATCTTTTGGGCAAGAAAGGAAGAACACAAACTTCTACTGTTTTAAGTTTTTCTGAAACACCAATGTTTTTAATTCCTGCAATAGCCTATGACGCTGTCAGGGCTTTAGAATTATGTAATATGAATGTAAACTCTGTATCTTTTTCAGTGGATTCTTATCACACAGATTCAGCCGTCAGACGGACTGCTCAATCTGAGCTTGTTCCAAATGAGCCTGAATCTTCATATTAGCTTTCCGTGCAGTAATCTACCACTTTATCTTCCAAAAAAAATAATGTTGAGCCGCTTGGTCGATCATTTCGTCGTCAATTAACTTTTCATGCCCGGGATGGGCCTAAGATTATAGGCCATTACATACAGCCTACCATTTGCAGAAACAATGGAAACTGTAGAATACCATACAAGAGAACTGGGACGGTACCAAACAGGCATGCAATATGTGGATAACTACAACTATAAGAAAAATCATCCATCCGTAAGAAGACACGGCAAAAAAAAAGAAATTTGTATTTATGTGTAACCATTTACAATACATAAATTAGAAACACATAAGCAAAAAAAACAAAGAGAGAAGAGACAGAGAAAACAGTGGGAAGAAAATCAAAACATGAAAATAAATTACAAACTAAAAAGTGTATCCAGGACCATCTTGCTAGATGATCACGGCTTGCTAACTCTTCATTTTCAACTGAATCCATTAATTTTATATCTTCTTCTCCCAATTCTCTCAACTTCACTAAGGTGTTCTTGTGAGGCGATATTTGTATAAATGCATTAGAATCCACAAGCTTTTTTGAGGTTGAAGCTATTGCATCGTAAATACCAAGAGAGCTACCATCAAAATATAAAACACCACCACTCTTAGTGAAGGCTAATGGTTCTCTTCCGAGAAGACGAAACTCTTCACTCCAACCCAATGGCTCATCGTTCTTCTTTTCTTGTAACCATATGTCACTCCAAATGCATCCCGTGATTTGACAGTAATACCTGATAGCATAATATAAAGCCGCACCAATAACCCCTATAGAGAAATCATACCTGGCCTTTTCAAGTGGCAAAGGAGGGGTTGAAAACTTGCGAAACTTTTCCTCAGCCAAATCAAAAACAAAAACCAATCCTCCTACATAATCCACCCAATACAGCGCCTCGTTCACAAAGACACTATGTTCGACATAAGTTTCACCAAACATATTATCAAACTTCCCAACAGATCTCCACCCGTTGCCACTGCCAAGAGTGTAGACAGCAACCTTTGTAAAGCCAGGTTCTCTCCATAGCTCGTACACTTCAACAACTTTGTATTCATTAGTTAAAGGAAGATAACCAAACCCAGTCGAACAATGAATATTATGATCATTATTCTTAACATTGGGAAGCAAAACATATTCTTTAGTCAAGGGGTTACAAATACAAGTAGTGTGATCTCCATATCCATGTAGACAGACTAAACCATTAACAGAACCGATAACCTTATAATAAGTAGATGTAAATGGAGGTGCTAAATTGAACCCTCTAATACGATGAACAGGCATCTCATCATGAGTATCACTATATTCAAATAGTGAAGTTTTTGATTCTTATCCTTAACAAGAAAACTCAACTTACCAGAGTCAACAGCAGCAGAATGACTAAGATGAGTTAAATGCATTTGAGAGAATGATGGATTATGAGAAGAAACAAGATTTCTCCACGGTCGACATACTAATTTACTCTCTAATACTGATTCAGTTGGTAAACGAGCTATGATGTCTAGTAGAATGTCTGCTGGGAGATCCTTGATATTCCGCAATCCCATTAAGGAAGAGGGATTTACACAGAGAAGAGAGTTGAGAAAATTTGGGAATTCTGGTTGTTGGAGTAGAGTGTGAGAAGTGGTACGGTGTGAGTGAGCACTGGTATTGACTTCATATATCTTTGTTCTCTATGAAATTTGTATTCTCTTCTCCTGATGTAGAGCACTTTGTTGTTGTCTATTCTTGTTCACAACTCTCTATTTCTCTTGTCATTTATAGTGGGAGAACTCACCCTAACCCACAAAGATAGTTTAAGCATCCAGCATTCCACCGATTGTATGTCAAATACTTTTGTCAACCGCATGCCTCCAATAATAAGGTATATCCTATATACGACCGTGCATAGGAATGATGGCTGACTTTTGCAAAGGAATGGGCTACCAGATATTATAATGGCAGTGGTTTTGGAGATGGAGTTTGATGGCCGGAAATTAGCTCCATTTCAATTATCCTGCGAAACAACAGTTGAAGGCGGGACGTTAATAAGCAAACGGAACAACGAATCCAGCCAAAATACAAATTTACTGGTCGTGAAGTGAATATTACTACTACCAGAAACATTATTCTCAGATTGTTTTGACTCTTAGGGACACCGATTCACAAACTTAAGTTTGCACCAGGGTATCTGACAAGCACCTAAGAATTTGCTTTTCGATTTATTAAAGAAAAAACGCAATAATTAAAGGACAGTAATGATTTTGCTGGGGCATTACAACAGTGCATACATTTTTGGTGCTTACGTGATGCTGGTGGGCACTTGCTCGTCTCTCCACCAACTGCTTTAGGATGCAAGTCAAGTTGTAACTACCATTCAAGCTTAAATAAAGTTTCTTTTGCATAAAATAATGTCTACATATAAATGAATCAAAAAGAAAGCCCACACTTTGTGTGCCGTCGTGTCGTGGCAAAGAATTTTGTGTTATATACTCCAGAAACATCTCATTCTCATAAACTTTCTCCGGAAAAAAGACTGATCAAGAAAACCAAGCAATAATCTGGAGAGAAAAATTATTTTTTTTTGATCGATAAAGAAGAATGCATTGATCAAAAAATAGGGATACAAAAATGCAGCATCCAAGATGGAATGTGCAGAAAAAGAGAAAAAAAAAACTGTACAAAAAAAAAAAAAAAACGCTGAAACTATTCATAAACACAAAACAGCCATGTCTATATCCGAATTAGCTGCTAAGCTACCAATTGATCCACCCGTTAATAATTTAATGTGAATGAAAATATGTTACCAGTCGATGTTGCGGTGGTACTGGTACTGCAGTCACATAAATTTAGAAAGCGTTCCCGAAGCACATTTGATCTCCTCATGTTATAGCTGATTACCCTGAAATTCCAACTATTACAAAAATTTCAAGAGACATGTTCAAGTCTATTCCTAGTTCTGATGCCATCTTCATGAAGGTTATTATTCTTATTCTTATTTTATTATATATTTTCTAAGAAAGTCCTAAGATTTGAACTGATCATGACCTCAAACTGGTTATAAGTTCATTTGGAATCTTATACCTGCCGGTGTTATATGGACTGTTCGGTTAAAAAGAAATCATAGAATATTGAAGACCTTTATGGATATACAATGAACCCATGATGCTAAGGTTTTGATTTACTTTCGTTGTTTCCTTTTCTTCTTTGTTTGTGTAAATCACTCTCTTGCTTATCGATAGCTTTCTTCTTTCTTTTTGCCTTAGAAGTAACAATAATCATATAAATTAAGCATCTCAGAACGTCCTCCCCGGTAGCAATGAGGATGAGCGTATTCTTTCTCTTTCTTTTCCCTGCAAAGCTCCGTAGGTGGTTTAAAGAAAGGGCCAGGAGACCCATTTTAGAGAACAAACAAGGTAGTAGTAGAGATTAATTGGGAATTACCATTTAGAACTGTGACAATTATTTTTATGACTACAAATTGTGATGTTTTATTCTAATGGCCCTAGGGTCATATAAGTAAATATGTGAATTATTCGCATGACCCTGACCCAGTTTAGAAACAATCTCCCCTCCTTTAAGACACTAAGTCATATAAGCTCCCACGTTGCACGGTGAGCGTGACACACCTCTCAAATTAAATGAGATAAAAGCTTTGAACTAGAGCAGTTCTGAAAAGGTCAGGTGGCAGGACTCTATTGGTCGGAGCATTAAAATCTGAATCACACTATGTTTACACCCTATATTTAACTGGTCGTTTATAACACCGTCAGGTAAAACGTGGGTACACAATACTTCTGTCAGGTTTTGTGCCTAAATAATTATTTACACTTGGTTTACACCTAATACTTGCCTGGACGTTATTAACGCCGGTTAGGTATACAAAACTTCCGTCAAGCTTGAACCCATTTAGGTCGAGAGAAATGAAATAATTCCCAGTTTCTTTTCTTTTTTGTTCTTCCCCATTTCATCTCGCAGAATCTGTAATCAAGAATCTGCAGTGAATTAGGATCAGAGATGAACTTATGAATGGTTTTGTATAATGGAGAAATCAGGTATATCACAAATTCTTTTATTTTTTATCTATGGTAGTCTGCTTGGTAATTATATAATCATATACATAACCAATTCATGGTAAAAAAAAAAAAAAGTCTATGGTAGTAATCCCTTGATTTAGGAAATTCGTTGGTTCGACTCAGTTAAGGCTGTTTTCTTCCCCACGAGGATCTTCACCTTTACTTGCATCTGTCACGTTGTAATCTTTTCCCTTCGTCAAGGTTTTTTCCCCAATGGGTTTTCTTTGTCAACGTTTTAATGAGGCAACATATTCGAGTCCAGATATGTTCTAAGTTGCTTAATATTTCACTCTTTTTCTTTAGTTCAGGTTTTGTCCCTCTGGGTTTTTCCTGACGAAGTTTTAACGAGACAATTAACTTAGACTCATTGATCCTTGAAGATCGTATTGCATGTGGTGAACTACATGTAAAGTAAGAGACGACATGTGAAGTACTACATGTGAAGATCTGTACCAAGGTTTTATCCCACTGGGTTTTTCCTTGTCAAAGTTTTAGTAAGGCAATTGATTTCGGTACAAGCCATCAAGGAGAGGACATCAAGAAGAAATACATTCCAAGCACTATATGTGAAGCATTATGTATACAGTTTTGTTATTGAACCACACAAGGGGGAGTGTTACAGAGCCTATGTCCCATGGATGTGTGGTTCATTCACTTACCCATTTTATATGTATATATTGTAACCTATGTAATATAACTACTCATCTTACTAATACAATGGTTTTTCTTCTTGTCTCTACATCTCCCTCCTTCATCTTGATTCTCCTCAATCATTTTCTTTATTTTCTGGATTTTCACAATATTGAGGGTCATTCGTCGCGTATGTCCCAACAATCCACCCAATCTACACCGCACATTGTCAGATCAACCATATCTAACGAAATTTCATCCGACGAATACGAATGGTTTCTCAATTAGCCAATGAGAACGCGAAGTTACGCTCACCAACCAATAGGAGAGAGGATAAGATCCATCAATGCTACTTTTATTCTGGAGTGAGGGATGGTATTAAGTTTTTAGGTTGTTGATAAATTTAGCATTAGTCAACTAAGTAGCCTGAAGAATCAATTATAAATGGAACCGTAAAAGTTAATCAATAACTTTGTTCCGACAAACAAAGATTTATTACGGCGCAAACAAAATGAAAGCATAATTGATTTGTCAATTAAACTTGATTTTACCTATTTCCCATCCCTATTTTTCTTATTTCTCATCCACATAAATTCCAAGGATGAATTGGGGGCCCTGGAAAAATAATTGGGGACCCCTAACTACAGGAAAAAAAAGGTCATGAAATATTAATTGGGAATTATCCCTTATCCCCAACTTTTTTAAGTGGCTAAACTACCCCAAATCATTAGTGGTAATTAAGTTAATTAATTGTTAATTAGTTTAATTAGATTAAAATCAGATTTAGGGATACAATTTTGATAAAAGAAAAATTGTGTGTTTGTGTTATGGAGAGGAAGAAGTTGAGTTTTTGGGGGATTCCAGTAGAGGAATCATATTGCTCAAAATGAAGGAACCAATCCTCAAAATGAAGAACCCGAAGCTCAAAACAATCAGGTAAACTTCCTATACTCTTCAAATTGTTTGAATGATCCCCCAAGTGGTCGATTCATGTACACTATGCAACTACTCAGAGTGAGGGTCGTTAAGTCGAGAGGGTAATAAACGAACGACTCTAAGGAGTCGTCAATTACTTGACACAACTTTTGACGACTCAAACCTGCAACTTTTGCAGGTTATGAAAAATCGTCAACTAAGTGTGATATAATTGACGACTCCAGCTAGTTAGGTCATATAGAGTCGTTAACTTAATATGTTTAGAACCCAACGACTCTAAAACTTTTTACTCTCTGAAGATGTTACTCTTAGGGTCGTTAATTAGGCATTCCTATATACTGACGACCCTAGCGAGACATTTCATAGATCAAGGGTCGGCAAGCAAAATTTATAAAACCAAACGACCCTTCAACATCGTTAACGACTTCACATGACGACCCTTCAACATAGTTAACGACTACAACCATTTGACATGACGACCCTTTCTATTTTTTGAACAGGGAACAAATTTTGTATCATATAGAATCGTTAGCGATTTTGAAATCCCTAGACGACACTATTCTAGGGCAGAAAACCAGGTTTAGGGTCGTTATCTACGACACCCTAATGGTTAACGATTTTTTATCAATTCAACATGCATATCAAAAATCGTTAAGCAATAAAAAACCGTGGTTAACGACCCTGGAATTGTAACTGCAATTTTGCAGTTGAAAATCTAATTTTTTTTAGTTCACTTACGACGATGAATCAGTGAGAATTTTTTTTTCTCAGAAATCGTTAATGGAATGGGAAACAGTGGGAGAGAGGGAGCGGAGGAGAAGAAGAATGGGACGAGAAGAAGTTATTAGAGAAAGGTAAAATAGTTATTTCACCATCATTTTGGAAGTCCCATATATCTTTTGGTGTGGATATAAAATGTATCCTGACCCCCAATTCAGCCTTGATAAATTCCTATCCCCGATAATCCTAAGTATCACCATATATATTTTTCCTATTTACACCCAACAGCTAAACAAAAACCCTAATTTATTTTCATCTCCACCACCGTACATCTTGTTGCCCACCTCCATGATCCACCACCACCTTCAATCATCAATTAAATGCCCGATTAAAATCATGCAACTTGCATTCATGGACTCTTTCTCCCTTCAGTGTAGCCAATATAGTCACTGCACTATGCAAAACGCTTGTTTATGTTTGGGACTTTACATGAATCTATTTGCCAATTAGTGCGGCTTGTATCAGAGAAATACCAGTAGTGGCGTGATCATTTTGTGGACTCATGTCATGATTGGATAAATATACGTACGTAAACTGGCTGATAGCTGATACGCTCTCCCGGAATCGATCAAAAACTCCTAAAGTTGTATTACTTGGTTGATTCCAACTATTTCAATGTCTGGACGTAAAACCCATAACAATTTATGAATTAATTGTATATCTGACTGTACTGGATTTGGAATTTAAAAAAACAACAACATGTGAATTGATTCGTGGTTGCGGTAGTTGACTGAAAAATGATTCACTGGATTTTTAAGTTGATGATTCTTCTGAGTTTTTTTCTAATCCGGAAAGAAGAAGAAGACAAATAAAAATGTCAACAGTTAATGGTCATAGTCTCATAGAGTTGACTTTTACAGGTTGTATGTAGGAGAAAACAAAATTAAAAAGTAAATTAACTTTTGAAATTGTAAAGGGGACGTAAAATAGGAAAAATGGTGTAGGAAATGGGAAAAAGCTTACAACTTTAACTAGCTAATCTAATTAATTGGTTGTATATCAGTATATATATGCAAACAAAAGAGAACGATTGAAAGAAAAATGTTGTACCAATGAGGGCGAATAATGGTGCCCATACATATGGGATTTAATTTCTCCAAATCGTATCTGATTAACGGAATAGGGATCCAAGTGTGGACAGTTGGGTCCGGTATGTCAATATGTAGAGTTTTTTTGTTTTAGATTTTTCGTAAAAAGAATGCCTTTCGGACTTCGAAACGCAGGGGCAACATACCAAAGGATGGTCGATGTTATCTTCAAGTCATGGATTGGAGGAACCCTAGAAGTCTACGTGGACGACATGCTCGTCAAAAGCAAGTTGCGTAAAAATCACCATCAGGACCTGAGGAATATCTTCGAAGCAATGAGACAGCATCACATGAAAGTGAATCCGGAGAAATGTACTTTCGGTGTCACCTCGGGGAAGTTCCTCGGGTATCTGGTAACAAAAAGGGGCATCGAGGTAGACCCAGCAAAGATTCAAGCCATAGTAGAGATGCCGTCCCCAAAGAATCTAAAGGAAGTGCAGAAGCTCAATGGGTCTATAGAAGCGTTGGGCAGATTTATTGCACGGTCTTCGGACAAATGCAAACATTTCTTCAATATTCTCAAAAAAGGGAGCAGGTTCGAATGGACCGCTGAATGCGAGGAAGCATTCCAAAAAATCAAAGAACATCTAGCCTCAATCCCGATCCTGCAGAAGCCAGACCCTGATGAGGTTTTGGCACTGTACATAGCAGCAACGGAGGACACAGTCAGCGCGGTATTAGTCAAAACCAATACAAAGGTAGAACAGCCTATCTATTACGTCAGCAAGACACTCAATTCTGCGGAAAGAAATTATACTAAGATTGAACAACTCATCCTCGCACTGGTATGGGCTACCCAAAAACTGAGAACCTACTTCCTAACTCACCTCGTCAGGGTACCATGCAAAGCACCATTGGAAGCAGTCCTCAAAAGCACGGGAAAAGTGGGCCGAATAGCCAAATGGAACACCCATCTGGACCAATTCAACATCATTCATGAAATTCAACATTCTCGGAAGTCCCAAGTTCTGGCATATTTCTTAGCAGACCTCCCCCTTGACAACGACGAAGAGATTAAGGGAATACCAGAAGCCGAGGAAGAAATCAAGGATCCAACGGATATCCTCGAACCTGTGAGTCAAAGACAATGGGAAGTCTTTGTCGACGGATCTAAAAATAAGGAAGGAGCAGGAATATGCATTGTCATTATCACCCCAACTGGAGAAAGGATTATACAGGCACTTAGATTGGAATTCAAAGAGCATACCAACAACATTGTTGAATACGAAGCTGTCGTACATGCCCTACGTATAATAATAGAGATGGGGGTAACCGATGTAAGGCTGACAAGTGATTCGCAGCTTGTCATACGGCAAATAGGGCTCGAGTATAATGTGTACGATGACACCCTTTCAGCTTACATGGCCTTGGTCCAAACATTGGCATCACAAATCCCGAACATTAAGTTCCGGCACTTATGCAGAAGGGACCTCAGGCACGCGGATGCCCTAGCATATATATCATCCATGCTGAGGGATAAAAATGCCGAAGCTATTAAAATAACAAGGGTATACGAGCCTTCGATTGCATCTCAATTCTCCTTCGCTACCAATCAAGATACGGTGGAAGAAAATATCGAAGACCAGGTAGGAGAAGACATCCATAATGACTTTGACGAAGAGGATATCCTGTCAAGAGCAAATCAAGACGAAGACTTCAGCAACGAAGATGACTGGAGGGTGACAATACATGCCTTTCTCGAAAAAGGAAGCTTACCTGCGGATCAGAAACAAGCTAGGAAGATACTCTCCAAAGTGGGAAGATATGATCTTCGGGATGGGGTCCTGTATAGGAAATCCTTCCTTGGACCATTACTACGATGCTTGTCCCGGAAAGAGGGGCATCGAATTCTAAATGATATCCATTATGGTGACGCGGGGAATCATAGCGGCATGAGATCACTAGCTGACAAAGCAAAAACGCAAGGATATTACTGGCCGACAATGATACAAGATGCCGCGAGGATGTCCCGACGATGTGAAGAATGTCAGCGCTTCGCAAAAAAGATCCACGCGCCGGCAAAAATGTTAAACTCCGTCGATAGCCCGTGGCCATTTGCAAAATGGGGCGTAGACATCGTCGGGACTTTCATTGAAGGATCAGTTAAGAGACGATTTTTGATAGTAGCCACGGACTACTTCAGTAAATGGGTGGAGGCTAAGGCCTTGGCCAGGATCAGAGACGCGGATGTGTTCACTTTCATATTCCAGAACATCATTTGCAGATTTGGTATACCTGCTGAAATTGTATCTGATAACGGCAAGCAATTACAGGGGAAAAATATAGACATGCTCTTCGATACTTTCAAAATAAGAAAGAACAAGTCCACCCCCATATACCTTCAAAGCAACGGACAAGCGGAATCTACCAACAAGACCCTCGCCCTTATACTCAAAAAACAATTAGACGAGCATAAGGGAAGATGGTGCGAACAACTGCACAATGTGTTATGGGCATACAGGACAACACGAAGATCCGCCACCGGGGAATCCCCGTTTCTTCTAACTTATGGAGCTGAAGCAGTCATACCTACGGAAATCCTCATGCCAACCACGAAGACCGAAGCTTGGGAGAAAAACCTCACAACAGATATGATGTTAGAAAGGTTGGACGACTTGGAAGGAAGAAGGGAAGTAGCATTGCAAAAGATGGAAAATTATCAACGAAGACTAGCAAGGGAGTACAACAAAAAGGTAAAGCTTCGGAATTTTGTAGAGGGACAGTATGTGTTGAGAACAATCCCACGGTATCAGCAAGAAAAGAAATGGGGAAAGTTAGCACCTACATGGGGAGGACCTTTTATAATACACGACGTGGCGGGTAATGGTTCTTACTACCTTCGTAATCTAAAAGGCGAGGTCCTCCGGAATCCTTGGAATGCTAAGTGTCTCAAACCATACTTCCCATAGGAGCAACGCAGACTTGAATCTGCTTGGAGTGTACCAGAAGAAGAAGGGAGCCTGACCGCTCCACATGTTTCTATCTCTGGAAGAGGAATTGCAGGCCTCAACTTATCAATCAAACAAGCTTTCAAATTATCAAGTCAGTGGAATCTACCGACAATATTGGGGAAAGTAGTTAATCTACAATCTCTCAGGGCTCCCCCATCAGTGTCCATAAGTGTAGGACCAGGGGGAAGGCACCCAGCAGAAAGAGATACCCAACCAATCTTAAGGCAACGGGTCGACGGAATGGGTGTGTAAATATTTTAATCCCATATCCTAGAACGTTGCCCCGCCCCCCACCGTATGGGAATCCTCTGGCCCAGGATTCGCCAGCGGGGTGAAAGGTCTCAAGACGATCACGAAGGTACCGTCCTTCAGTATCGCACCCAAACACTTAAAAACTTTTGTTTTGTTTTTTCACAAATGCTTAAAATAAAAACAAACCAACATTGCAGGTATATCAAGAAGAGGATTCATTTCATAAAGGATGATTACAAGAAGTGAAAGGCCAAATTCAAGGATACACAATCAAAAAATATTCCTTTTACAGGATTATCAGCAAAAAATATCCTTGTTACATGATTACAAAAAGTGAAAGGATAATGATGCCGCGGACCCTACAGAATGCTGCGGTCTCTACCTAGATGGCGGCCCCATCGGCAGGATTATTCCGAAGACTTAATGGGACGCTCCCACCAGAAGAGGGGCCCGAGGAGCTGGGAAAGGCAGAAGGAACGGGACGACGAGGATAGTTCTTCACGAGACCATGTTCGTTCCTTAGGCCAAGTTCTATCCTCTCCAGCATCTTGTTCGTCTCCTCAGCCAAGTGATAACGAGCCTTGTGCTTAATAACTGTTGTCCGCTGTTGGGCTTGGGATAATAACGAAGATAGCCGATTCACTTCTCTAGAAGCAGCACCAACGGCCTCCTCGCGGGTTGCTGCTAAATTCTTGAAGTGATTGGTCTGTTCTTCCTGCTGCGCTAAGGAAGATTGAGCCTTTTCAAGTTTTTCATTTGTGACGCGAAGGCGTCCCTCGAGCTCTGAAAAAGACAACACCACGGAGTTAGCGTAGAAAAAAACATGGTCACACTCGATGAAATGGGATTATACCTTCGACACAAGCCGAAGCCTCTTCATACTCATTAACAACCGCATCTCGCGCTTCATCAAGATGGTCATATTCCGCGGATAATTTCTTATAGTCTAGTTGAAGGTTGGTGAGAGTAAATTGACAAGCATCTAATTCTACCTGCTTCATCGAGTCCATATGACGAAGGTGGTCGACCTCTTTATTTATCTCTGAGACCCCTTTGCTGAGTCTGTACATGCACACTTCAAGATTCCTCTCAGACTCAGCATGACGAGCTACGTCGGCACGGGACGCGGAAAGAGCATTGCTGAGAGCGTAGACTTCAGCACGAGCATCATCTCTTTTTCTGGCAAGATAGAGCATATTATCCTGGACCCCTGAAAGAGGAATGGATCGAGCCGTCTGTAATTCTTCTTCCAGCAGCTGAATCCTAGATTCCAACAAGGAAGTACGCTCACGGGCTTCCCGAAGATTATCACGGGTCCACAGCAGTGTGCCATTAAATAAAGCACGATCATGGTTGTACAGATTTTGCATGTCGACCATCTGAACATGCCGCGCGCGCCATACCTCAGCCCGAGCATCCCATTTCTTAGCTTCACTCTTAATTTTCTCAACCAAATCTCTAATACGAGATTTTTGCCGAGCTCTTTCGTTTCGAAGCCATATCAGCTCGGGGACGCCACCCACTGGAGATAGGGTGGGGAGACTCAGACAGAACAACTAAGAAATAGAAGAATGACGACATACGGCGAGGGAAAAGAACCAAACCTGTGAAAGTGGAAACTTAGCTACGAGTTTGCTCTAACTCAGCGCGCACAGCAACAAGTTCTGAACGAAGACCGGCCTCTGCTTCACCCAGCTTTTCTTTCCCCTTAAGGCTTTTCTTCAATTCTTCTATTTCCACCTCAGCCGCAGATAATTCCTTTTCTCGGTGACGAAGCTTAGCTTCGAGCTTCAGAGATTTCGCTTTGAAGAACTGATACAACACGTGGTTACAATGCTCACTCCTCATCATCTACACATCAAGATGACAAAACATTATTTCACCGAAGCATTTGATCGTCACGTAGAAGTATGTACGAAAATTTACCTCCAGCACACGCTGCTGCGGAAAGCCATATTGATACCCGTCAGCGATGGCCATCATATCGGCAACGGAAGTAGGAGGCTCCGGCACAAGGGTAGCTTCGGGAACAGTCAACCTTTTTCCCCAGGCTTCAGACACCCGCGCCTTAGAAGACATCTCCATCATGAGACGGGTATAGGCGGTTGATTCCTTTTCCCCAGCAATAACAGGAGCGGGATGAGAGACAAATAGAAGATTCTTTTCCTTGAACCAATCCATGATGGCGTCCTCACCCTCAGACGTCGGCGACTGGGGAAGATTATCAGCAGGCGCATCAATGACAGATTTTCCCTTCTCTGACACGACCCCCTCAGCACAAATGTTGGCATGCTCCTCCGCGCCTACATGCACAGCAGGCTCCTCCGCACCAGCATCTTCTAAAGTAGCGTCTCCATTACCATCACCACCTAGCACATCCCAATCATCATTGGGGGAAAGTAAAGAGAAGTCCTCGGGAAAATCGAGGTCTTCGTCAAAGAACTCCCCCGTGCAGTACATACGATCAAAAGAAAATTCTTGAGAAGCGGGAAGGTATCCGCGGCATCACCAGCAGGGACGGAAACATCCCCGATAACAACGTCATCAGCCACCACGGCTTTGTTCCTTCCTTCATCACCAGCATGACCAGCGAAGACCTCTTCTTCGACATTGATAGGGGAGGTACAAGTACGTTCCTCCCCATCTGTAATCTCATCCTCAGCAAACTCTTCGTTCACTGGACTAGTAACTTCTTCTTGGGATTCAACCTCGCCCATCACAGTAGTAGAAGACTGCTTCGGCCTAATCTTTTTCTTTTTCAACACCTGAAACCAACACCACAAAAAGAATTATTTTTCCCGACTGATGGAAGTTCTAAAAAAGAAGTGCAGCTAGAATCCGCGTACCTGAGCAGCTGAGGTATTCTTCGGTGGGAGTATAGCACCAGAACCTTCCTCCTCGTCTCCCTCTACGACGTCAAGGGCATAAGGAAAATTCATACCCGCAAAGTTCAGACGCCAGGGACAGAAATCTCCATAGCGAACAGGAGGAGACCGCGCGGCTTACTATTCTCGGTAGCCCGCCAACCGCGGGGACCAGGAATCCAACCGTAAGCCCACGGACCAACTATCTCGATAACGGTGGCGTGCCACTCGTAGTCATGATCGCGCTTGATCCTCTCTCGCGCGGGGAAGAGTTTCCGACGACTAGACGCCTCCGTGCCAGGAACATACTTCAGCTTGGCATCGCTGACCTCATTTAACAGACGAATCTCGCCCCGAGGAGGAGGGAGATTCCGAAGGCTGACACTCCACGGCTTGCGATTCCTACTATTGACGTAATCACCGAAGGAGTTATTGAAATTATCAGGAGTATACCATTCCTTCTCCATGGGATTGGGGACGTAACAAGTCATCGACGTTTCCCCCTTACTCCGCAGATAGCATTCCTTCAGGGCGCGGAGATAATTCCCCGATAGTTGGGATACAGAACGGCTGTGAGTATTGGTGGAAGAGCCTTCACGACTAGCGAGCACGTCATAGTAGAAGGAATCACCTGATTTGTACAACGGCAGCATAAGACCAGCTTCGAATGCTCCAACCGTCGTTAACAAATGAAATTCATCGAACTCATACTTGGAGATAAGCTCATACGTAATATCATCCTCAGGGGCATAGAAACGAACCCCAAAGGCTTGAATCTCATGCTTTTCCTTGAATATTTCGAGATCGATATGCTTGAAGGTTACTTTTTTCCTACTAACAGAGACACTGCGTATCAAGGGAGCAGCCTCATCCTCCTCGGCGGGGCCGGATGAACTAACGAACGCTTCCGAAGCTTTTCTCTTCACGGGGGGATTCTTTGAAGATTCAGCCCTAGGAGCTACACCCTTCGTATTCTTCCCTTTAAAAGTTGGAGAAGACCGCAGATGATGCTCGGGCACTAACGAACGTAGAGGAGGAATGTCAAAAGCAACAGCGCGGGGCGGAGCCTGCGTACTCCTAGTATCATCACGAGGACGAGCCGCTGAGCGATCGAAGACTCTTCGGGAACCAGACGGAATTGTCGGAGGAATCTCTTCCCTAGAGGACGAGGCTTTCTCTCCAGAAGAAACTCGACTCCGACGAACATCATCTTGAGACTCTCGACGCGGAGGAGATCTCGATAGCCCAGAATCAGGAGTCTGATAAGCCGCGGACGGTCAGACATGGCTGCGAAAAGAATAAAATCAAGAACAAGTTACACACAATCAAAAAACATTACCAAAGATCAAAAAACCACATCCATAGCAATACACACACGATAACGCAGAAACCCTAAAATTAGTATACATGCTCAAAATTTCATAAAATTCACACCCTCGAAGTAGTGGCTTCCTTAATTTAAGATGAAGAACAGGGGCAAACTAGTATGCAAGCATCAGAAGAAGTTCTTCATCACAAACAAGGAACAACAGTAGCAGAGAATTCACAAATCAACACAGCGTGAAACAGTGGAAATAAAGAAAAGAAAAACTTACCGGCAAAAACAGCAGTAGAAGAAACAAACAGGGGAAGCGGTCGTGATTAATACTAAGGTGGAGAGAATTTAAGATCACAGGTCCAGTGAAGACTGACAGAGAATTTAAGATCACAGGTGCAATGAAGACTGACAGAGAATTTAAGGTCACAGGTTCAATGAAGACAGACAGAAAATTTAAGGGCTGAAAAAAGAATGAAAACTGAGAGAGCGTTTAGGAAGAATGAAATTAAATTTTCTTTCTATCCTTAAAATACCCGAAAGAAAGAGAAGGAAATTAAGGGAGGAATGGGAAACGTGCCCGTTACATAAGCAGTTAATGCACGAATAAAAGACGTGCCCAAGTATCTAGGAGAAGTTATTAGGAGTGAGAAGAATATGCGACGATAGTTTTTCTTCAAGGCACCCATTAGTCATTCAAGCCCGAAGAAAAGGGGCAAATTGTGTACACATATATCTCACTATCAGACACGTGTATATAAAAAGATACGTGGAAAGAATGCAGGCCAAAACATCAAACACATGATGCGTCACGAAACACCAAATAAACCCCGAGGAGTTACTTTATCTCATCCCCAAAAGAGAAGCTAAGATCAACGGTGGAGAGAAAGTTAGCTGACACGGACTGACAGGGGCAGAAGACACTTGTCTGACACGAGCAGACCCCTCAACTACCCGCATTAAACACTCTGAGCAGTGTACGTGTCGACCAACCTGTGGAACGAGCGAGGATGCTTCTGCGGGATCAAGGGGAAAACGCAGACCTCCGCGTGATGGACGCAAGGACACAAGAAGATAAGGTTCCAACGGTCTTCAGAGATGGGTCCCACGTTCTAACCTTATAAATACCCAATCTCCACCAAGAGGAAGGGGGATCGGAAAAATCAGGGAGAGAAGGAGAGAGAGAGAGAGAGAGAGAGATTGCAAGGGTAAGTTAATCACTTAGAAGAGAGAAACATGTAAACCCAAAAGTCATTCGACTATTCATGTAACCATGAAGAACATAGTAAAACAACAAACCCCGTGGATGTAGGCCTTAGTGCTGAACCACGTAAACCTTGGTCTTATTTATATTTCAGCACTTTACATTTATTTAGCTCCATGGATGTTTACTTATATGTTTTGTTTTCCTTAATACTTATATCCCATGCGCAAACGCCTCGCATGGAGTTGTTAAATGAGGCCATGATAAACCCGAAGGTTTTGAGCCAATGAATCAACACCAGGATATCATCATCACAATCTCTTTAGATGATAATGATTGATTGTGAGCGTTCGGACCCCCTCGCAGGTTTGTGTGCTCACAATATTATTAGTGGCATGCAAATCAAGAGGGAGATATAACCCTGTATTGCTAACTTTTCACTAGCCAGCTTATAGTCGTACACTAGCTATTGGCTTCATAGGCGCGCATATGGCTCCCATCTCTAGGTAGGTCAGTGCAGCGATTCAATGAATCACTTCAGGAAATTAACCTGACCAAATTACCAGATTAAGGATTGTTTTAAACTACGAATTAGTTTCTTTTTTTTTGCTAGTAAGAGCAAAAGAAGAGAGAGCTGTTTGAATCTAATGGTTAGAGAAAGCACCCGTCAAGATATTTTCCAATCCCACGGAAGGAGTGGGTTGGTCATAGTGATCAGGAATTACCGACTTATTCAGTGCTGACTGAGTCAGTAGCTTTCTCTATACAGTTGTGGAGTTTGACCTTTGGTTTTCTCCACCGGTGGTGGAGTCAGAATTGAGTATGAAACCCTCTGTGTGATCCTTTAAAGGAAACTTCAAAAGACGTAGATTTTGGAAGGCATTGCCGATAACGAGCACTATCAATACTTGCCAATATGTTTGACTGTGCAACTGTTCTTTGTAAGGTCGACTTGTGGGTTAATTGGTATAAGGTCCAGATACATTCTGATCGAGTAGTTCAATCAGATCGTTTTTAATATTATCATGTATATCTTCTTTAATTCCGTTCCTTAGAATCTTAGAGACTTTATTTGTTCAAAGATCAAATCAGACCAATACTATTAAAAAGGAAACAAGAAATGTCGATGCTGTCACTAATGATGCCTATGAAGATTAAAAAGAAAGAAAGAAAAAGCATCTAACCGATTTACCCTACATATTCGAACTCCCTTCCGGAAACCCTCTTGAGCAAAACAAGGCCACTAAAATCAGGTTATTTTGTTGCTTTGTGCACATTGCATGGAGTTGTATGCATGTGTTAAGTACATAGGCATGTGGCCTATTGAGCGTGCCACTTGTCTCTCTAGGGTAGTCTTTAGCTATACGCCAAAAGAAAAAATGATCAGGAAGAAGAAAAAAAATTCCATATAGCATCGGATATAATCTTTTGTAGCCTTGACCCAAGTCAATCTCATAAAACAATAAGAAAAAGAAAAAGAAAAATGAGGGTGGATTGGTAGATGTGGATCTTGATGGAGAATACGCAGATCTGCCAAAATAGTCTCCAAGTGCATGCAGAATGTGGAAGAATAATCTGAAAATAAATACACAATGAAACTGAAAGTTATGGATGATTTTGAACCGTATCGACCATATTTGTGTAATAATGGCAAATATGTTAAAGATATGCTGAATTAATCAGAGGAAAGAGATTTCTCTGATCAAATAAGACTTCTAAACCCCTTACTTTTAGGTCAAACTCTCTTGCACGTTCATTTTGTCATGGAGAATTTAAACTTTAATTAATTCTAGAAATGAGAAAATAATTCACAAAATTAGTTAAAAAGATTAAAATCAATAATTCCTGGGTGAAAAGGACATTTAGATTTTGATATTATTTAAATGGACAAAAATGTAAAAATAGTTAGGATGTAAACAGTTTCATCCTACCCATTTTTAAATATTTTTTTTTATTTTTGATTTACATCAGAATGCATCCAGTTTCATCCTTGTTATTTTTTAAGTTTAAGTCAGGATGAATCCAGTTTCATCCTTGCTATTTTTCTGGTGTCCATTTTACCCATAACAATTTTTACTCGTTCATTTGAACCATGTTTTAAAAATATTTGGAGAAATGACCAATTTTCCGAAACTAATTCTATAAATTAGAAATTCTTTTGGAAAATGCTGAGCCCACCTGGAAGGAAAATTTTAATTAATCACTGGTTGGTACGCTTGCATACGTAGATTTGGGCAACTATTTGGGCTGCATATTGTATTTTCCTAAATCTCCTTCGTGTGTAGGAGAAAGGCGAATTTATTCCCATAAAAAAAACGAAAAAATGGGTCATTTGTCCAAATATTTTTAAAACATGGTTCAAATGGACGAGTAAAATTTATTATGGGTGAAATGGACACCAAAAAAATAGCAAGGATGAAGCTGAATTCATCCTCACTTAAACTTAAAAAATAGCAAGGATGAAACTGGATTCATCCTGATATAAATTAAAAATAAGAAAAAATATTTAAAAATGGGTATGATGAAACTGTTTACATCCTGGCTATTTTTACATTTTTGTCCATTTAAACAGCATCAAAATTTAAATAACCTTTTCACCCAGAAATTGTTGATTTTGGTTTTTTTAACCAATTTTGTGAGAAAAAAACTCATTTTTTACTTATATATGCCACAAATTTTAGGTTCACAATGTTTAATGTAATCAGCAAGGTACATTTTTTGGGAAAAGATAAAATTCACTCAAAAAGAAGGGCTGAGTTACAGTCAGAGATACAACAAACGCCTATCGAAACATGGAATCCTGAGAACAGGTTTAGGGAAGTACAACCATAGATCACTGGCTTTCCCCTTTTACAACTTCACAAGTAGTTCTCAGTTACTATTTTAGAAAAACCCAATCGTGCATGAAGTCCACAAGCTTAAATTGCTTAGAATGATAATGACTACCCTAGAGAGACAACACACCTTCACTGTATAATAACCCACGCTGTTGATTTTTACTTATCGCAGAAAATTCTTTTGTTCCCTTCCTCCCAGATTTGCTGCCAAATTGGGAAGTACGAACATAACTTGAAAAAATGCAGCCGATGTCACTGTAGTACAGTAGTAAAGTCATTGGTGATGATATCAGTGACCTGAGTTCGAAACTCGCTAGCATCAAATTCTTTACCGATAAAAAAAAAATTGAAAAAATGCAGTTGGTTTCATTTTGTGTTTCAACTACCAAGAGACAAGGAAGTCCGTACATGAATTTTCCGGCTGACATGTTAACTCCAACAGGTTAAAGAAGTGTTCTCACAAAAAAATGAATGAATTACCAACTATTTATCGTTTACGTCCAAGGGATGTGTCAATTAAAAATATCAACTGCTATCTATCACAAAGACCGCGAATCAATTACATACCCGCCGTAAATGTAGCTTTTTTGGTCCTACGAATTGTGCGAACTTTGTCTTTTTATTTTCCTAGAACATTTCGACCCTTGCTTCTTATGTTCTGTTAAACATGGAACAAAATTCTAATAAGTGTCCACTGGTTTCCAATGTCTAAATTAAGAAATGATCATCTTGATAGCAAAATGCAAAAAAAAAAAAAAAAAGAGATCCACAAAAATTAAGAACCAAGCTGGTCAGAGACAGAAACAGCTAGGAGACTGCAGTCAGTTACTTCCACTTCTCAACTAGCTTCCAAACCACATTGTTATTATTAATTTTACAAAGATTAATTCTCTTAGTTTTACCATATTTCTTTGTTTCCCTTAAGTTCTTGACTCTGGTTGGCGTCTGACCCTTGAACACGAGGTTAGAAATCCAGACTTTTTTCTTTCAAGATTGCTAATTGGGATGCCAATTAAGGCCAAATTCGGTGTATGATAAAACATTCTTCACCTTTCGAATGATACACACACAAGCAAGTTGTAACCGCTGTTACTAGCCCTAGTTTTTTTTTTTTTTCATTCGTTATTAATTAGCAGCCATTTTTTTTTCTCATTTATGAAGTTATTTTTTAAAAAAGAAAAAAAAAACATGGTTGCTAATAGGGGTATCAATTTACAGGAAGGGGTACCCGATAATCCGAATATCAAAAGTATAAGACAAACTAGAAACAAAATTGCTATCCTCATTAAGAGTGTTGAAGAAAAATACCATGTCTTTCCAAAGAAAAACAAAGTAAAATTGCGAGGCAAAAGTAATGTTGCCATGTTCGGTTGTTGGCAATTTGGTGTTTAAACTGATGTAAAATGTTATGGGCCATTTTATAATCCCTTAATTAAAAACCCCAAGACAATTGAATTTGAACATTCGTCTCTGGATAAAGCTTACAAAGACAACAAATATTAGGAATGGTGTTTCCTCCGCCTGAGACGAGGGCAGAATTCCTTTGATGGAGATTATCCAAAGTAGGCAGCCTGTTTAGAACACATTGCCAAAGGAAAAAACACACTTTTTGAGGCCAATCACGAGACCAAACCTCAAGAAAAATTGTTATACATTTTTAAGAAAAATTGGAAAACATACAGCCACCATACGCCCACAATTTAATTCCCAACTTGGTTCCCTACAAGTGGAGAATTAGACTATTCTTTTGGGTGTTGGGGAACCTCCATAATATCTTTTTATCTAGCCTTACAAACAAGACTTTGTTAGTATGTAGGAGTACAATATATAAGATTTGTTTAGGATATTCACACACACAGTGATACTATTACATGAAAATCATGAACTATAAAAAGAATTAGTTGGTAAATGTCCTACCTAGCTCATCAATTAGGGCATCACATACCACAGCAAGATGATTTCTGTATAGCTCTACTCTGATTATTTCGCATTCAACTTTCAACTAGTTAGGGCGCCTAAGAAGGAACGAGCCTCCATATACAAGCAGTAATCTTTCATCTAATGCTAAAGATATGATCAGCTGTTTCATCTCTCTAGCTCCGTATAGAATAGGCATCTATGTTAATGCCTCAATATATTGTTCCGTTTTCATCTACTCGAAGCTTGATAACCGCTGCCGCTCACACCATGAAAGAAGCTTGCGTGGGGACATGTAGTCTTGCTCCATACATGTGAAGGAGGATTGATTTGATGTAGTGGCGTTGCGCTTGTCCGGTCGTCTATAAGCTATTCTTAGTCTTTTGATGCTGGTCAGCAGTTTCGCTGCTGACTCTGGAAAACTGATGCCTGCTAGCCTTATTGCTCCCACTCGTTCTTGCCTTCTTCAATAGTCTCATTCAATATGGGACGTGGAGTCGACGGTACCAAGTGACCATCTTTTGACTTAACTGAAATATCTTTCACCGACATAAAATATATATTTCAAAAATAACAAAAAAATATATTTTATGAAAAAAATAACATAAAGATATAGGGTTTGAGGATCAAATCAGCCAGGATATAATTTGGGTGTCTAACTAGGGTTAAGATAAATCAATTGTCATGTCGTGAATAAATATGAACTTTTAGTATACCCTAGCTACTCAGATCAGTACATATAACTAGTGAAACAGGAAACATACACCCTAAAGCACAAAAAATTTATTGCTAAGTATACTGGGTTAAATAATAAGAGAACAACCCGTTAGAGAGAGAGAGATGATAAACCAGTTAAGTAGAAAAAATCATTAAAAAAAAATACAGAGATCTAGAACAGAGAGAGAGAGTTAAGATTAGGTGGTGTGGGTGACAGATAGAGAGTAAGCACGCAGTGTTTCAAGCATCATTCATGCAAGAAAACCATGTGTGCTCGCTCTCTTCTGTCACCGTATAAACCCATGCATATCAATTATTATTACCTGTACTGTGTACGCCGGACACCTTTGAACTGAAGATAGCTTGCTAGCTAGTTCCCTTCGATCATCAAATATCTCTGTTAACTCTATACGGAAATCTATCCCTGACCAACTGATGTATAAGAGGATTTTTTCTGTGTGTGAAAAAAAAACTGAAGGCCTGTTGATCCTTTATATAGGGATCCCAAGTACCTCTCTCTTTCTCGCTCACTGTCTATCTCTCTCCCTCTCTCTCTGATCTCTGATTGATCCAATCTCTATCATATTGGTTTATTCTACTACGATATTCATATTCTAAAGTAAAGTAAAGTAGCTAGTTAAGATATAGAAAAGTAATAAAAACATGATCTATATATCTAGATAACTCATTCAGACTATGTCTCTTACTATTTGATCTTGTAAATCCCAACCCGCTGTCTCATTAATGATCGTTTCCTCATGTCAAGGTGTCTAGTAATTCTAAATTTCTGTTACTTCTAATAAGTCTCCGATAAAAAGTAAGTCTACTTTTCTTTTTCAGTCAGTCCCCACTGACAAACCAGCATCACCACCACCACTAAAAACAAGATATCGTAACTACTGTTTGGTTTCCAATCTCATCTTTATTATCTCTTATCTATATTCAGATGCTGTCTACAGCACAGACATACATACTACAGTCAGTACTCCATGTTTGAAGGTTCACAGCATGAAGCAGAAGTATGCATTTCCAAGATGATATACCAGGGAAACCATAATAAACAAAATAAAATGAGTCAGCTAGTTGTGCTAGCTAACTATGTTTTCTGATACAATATTTTTACTAGCGTTGGCCCTGAAATTAATTGCCCCACTCAGTCGTGACTTTGATGTTAAATTGTTAACTAATCAAATTTATTCTGCGTAGAAAATGCATAGATATATGATTATATAGTTACACGTTAAAAGTGCTTACATATCCGTATTATCATGTCCACCAATTAGCGAAAGCTTATCTATTATCGTGTCGACCATTTAACTAAAGCGTAATCAGTGATCATGTATTATATGCATTAGACAAGCTAAAAATTTGTTTAACGGTTCGAATCAATGACTAATAAGAAAAAGTATTTATAATAAACAAGCTAGTGCTTGGGTTCACAAGTCTGAGGAATTAAAGCTTAGGCATTTGTCAACAATTAACGTTCATGCATTTGGTACATGGGGAGGTAGCTAGAGGAGAATATATCAACTCACTAATAGAAAATATATCAACTCACTCACTAATAGAAAATATAAAGCTCTGGTACAAAAGAAAGGAAAATTTGTTCTTTGATTACATATATAATTAGCATTAGTCAACTAAATAGCCTGAACAACCAATTAGAAATGGAATCGTAAAAGTTAATCAATAACTTTGTTCCGACAGACGAAGATATATTACGGCGCAAAACGAAATCAAAGCATAATTGATTTGTTAATTAAACTTTAACTAACTAATCAAATTAATTAGTTGTATATATGCAAACAAAAGAGAACCATTGAAATGTCTGTACGATTGGTTTGGAAAGTGAAATGTTTGTACCAATTAGGGCGAACAATGGTGCCCATACATCTGGGCTTTAATTTCTCCCAATCGAATTTGACAAGTGTGGGACAGCTGGGTCCGGGATGTCAATGTGCAGAGTTTTTCTGTTTTTGCTTATTCTTTTGTACGTAAAAAATCCGTTGCCGAAAGGACGGAGAAGACACAAAGTTAATTGATTCAACTTTCCATATTGTAATAAACTTAGGATATTCTGACTTTGGTGCCCATAATGTGTTTGGGTCCTAATTTTGTCCAATTTGGTGTCCAGTCAACCGAATAACTCTGTTTGACCGTGTTGATCATCGATTTTACATTTAAAATTGTAAAATCCAAGGTCCTTCAAATAGTTTCTGCATTCATCTACGTTCAATCATTCTTGACCAACAAATAACTTTCTCGTATCTATCCATTTCGCATATATCGTGGAAAAACAACATGTTTAACGTTTTTTTAATTAAACAAAGCAAATAATTGTTTTTCTTTTGTGAAATGAATCTTATTAGTCCCACATCATGGACTTTCCACTTTTTAGTAGTTTTAAAAGGCTATATTAAGTTTTTAGTCCCACATCAGGGAGTTCCTCTTCTTAAGTTGTATTCTTCCATTATGTAAATAAATTCTCTACTTTTGTAAAATCTATGAGAAATGAGTTTCTCCATATTTTAGACAGACCACCAAATGGAAAATATTTTTATATTGATTTCCTATGTGTTTGTGGTTTTCCTTAAGGATTTTTTGGGAGTTTCCAAGCTCGAGTTGAGCATCTACTACATATGCTAGTAGTAGGTGTAGTAGGGTGTTTTATCCTGGAGATATCCATCCTGTGAGGGCTATAGCATCACTTTTTGGTGTAGTCGGGATCTAATGTCTTCAGGACAGTGTGTCAAACATGTGACTCACTCTGTTTTTCAAAGTTTTACCATGTTACTATTGCGGAGATCTCGGGGCTTGCTCGTTTCGTCAAATCCATCATTTCCATTACAAAAGAGCTAAGTATCAATAACTTTTATTTATTTGACTTTTCATTGTTTTTTATAATTGCACCCAACAATCTTAAGACATTAGAGTTTGTAATAATCATGGATATTGTGGAGTGAAAAAACAAAAAACGAATTTTTAGTCAGCTGTAGAGTTTCGAATTTATCTCTTATCCTAGAAGGAATTTCAATGAACCCTTTTGACCTAATGTAGTAGACATCTTGATACTTACCCACGTATAATCTCAGAATTTTTGGAGTTGTAAAAGTATTTTTTTTGATGTTTTACAAAACAGAGAAACGTTCCTGAAAAATTCTAACGAGCATAAATTTGTTGTTAACTAAAATAGTTTTTATGGGGTAACCATGAGTTTTTTGAAATGGTGATTCAAACGAAGTTTGTAGATACAGATGTTATTTTCAAAACTCATATTTTACTTCCGATCGGAACTAAGGTTTATGAGATGTGGTGCTTTAGGTGATTGGGAAATTACTGTCTCCCAAGTCAGAGTATAAATGAAGATTGTGACAAGAAAATGGACATGGCTAACAGGCGCATGTGGATGAACACCAGTCTTCCAAAACTGACAAATGTGATTGTTTAGAAAGGTATGTTTCCTAAACTTGAATCTAGCATTACTATAATTAAGGGTGATTCTTATGTTTGTAAAATTCCCGGCCATACGGCAGTAATTTGTAGGCAACATAAAAACCTTAATTAGTAGAACATTAATGTTAATTAAGTTGAAACAAACTAGAACGAGATCAGTGCCATGATGTCGGAAGTTATTTTAAAAACGAATGTGAGAGACATGTTCACCTCCTATCAGAGGATAAGGGATGTCGAGAAACTCTATATGAGTAACTCATCTGTGACAGAGGTTGCATAAAAAGGAAAGGTCGAGCATAAGCTCATATCTGTAATATTCTCACATTTTCATGTTCCAGGCATATGCAAGAATCTTGTATCTTGTTCTGTTGTAGATGGTAAAAGATTTAAGATATTAATTGAATCTGGAAAACTTGTTGTAACTAAGGCCAGTGGTTTTTTAGGCAAGGGTTATAAGACTTAGGTCTGTATAAGCTTAACGAAAAAAAATGATGAAGTGAACATAGTTGATTCATGTGTTTTCTTTTGTGTGATTGAATGTTTGCATGATAGACTTGGAACCTTAAACTTATAAGTCAATGCATAAACTTGCTAGCGTAGGCTGCGTACCTAAATTTAGTTTGGATATTGAACACAAAAGTTAAATCTTTGCAGAATCAAATTATTCTATAAAACCTTTTAGCAAAATTGTCCATAGTAATTCTAAGACCTTAGAATTAATTCAGTTAGACCTAGTTGACATGAAATCAACCCAAACTAATGTGGTAAAAGGTGGTTTATAATATTCGTAGATGACTGTACGAGGTACTATCTTGTATTATACTTTCTTAGGAGTAAGGATGATGCCTTAGAATCCTTAAGAGTATAAACTTAAAATTGAAAGCCAAGTATACGTTACCACTAAAAGGGTTAGGTCTTAACGTGATGGCGAGTATGAAATATATATATAGGATAACTTTACTTGTTAAAGGGAATTATTCATGAGATCGCACCTCCTTATTCACCATAGTCTAATGGTATAGTTGAACGTAAGAACATAATCATTAAGGAGATGATTTATGCCATGTTGATTAAAGGATTAACCGCCAACTTGTGTGTGTGGGGGTGGGGGTGGGGGGGGTGTTCGTCCTCTAATTTTGTTATATCCTGAATATAACCTTTAAAGGATCAGATAAAAATTCATATGATTATGGAAAGATAGACAACCTTCTTATGCATACGTCAAAGTGTGAGGGTGTTTAGATAATATATCATAAATACCTACTGCATATAGGTTTTTGGTTGTGAGTATGTTTTTTCTGACATTGGTATGAATACTTTTATGGAGTCTAGGGATGTTGGGTTATTTGAACATGTTTTTATTGAAACATGTATCTTATTTACATGTGTTGTTGATCCCCTGGATGTATTTTCAAGTAGTCAGAATTTACCTTCAAAGGAAGATGAAGTAGAGTTGATCCTAGGAGAAATAAAAGGATTAGAATTGAGAATTATTATAGACCTGACTTCATAATATGCTTATCTTAGTCTGAGATCCAGACTCGTAAAGAAGACATAACATTTACTGAAACCACATTCTGGTAAGAAGCTTCATTTAGTGAAATGGACTCAGTCTGTCAGAACCAGGCTTGGGTGCTTGCTAGTTTACCTCCAGGGAGTAAGACCATAGGATGTAAATGAGTCTTTAAGAGGAAACGTAAGGTATGTTGAACTGTGGAAAACTATAAGTCTAGGTTGGTAACTAATGGCTAGAAACTTAATGAAGGTGTGTATTTCCTTGATTATTATTCACGTAATCGCTATTGCTTCCATAAAAAACCTAGAGATACATCAGATAGATGTTAAGACAGCTTTTCTAAAACCGTTAATTAGATAAAGAAATTTACATAGACCAGCCTGAGGACTTGGTAGTTAAAGGTTATGAAGATAATGTTTGTACTTGAACAAATCTTGTATGGTTTTCAAATAAGCACGTAGATAGTGACATGGAAATTTGATCATGTGATAATGAGTAGTGGATTCAAGTTAACGAATATGACAAGTATATTTACAAGTAACGTGATAAGGATGCATATGTGATTATATGATTGTATTTTGATGATATTCTTATACTTGAGACAAACATAGATGTGATTAATTCCACTTAAAACATGCGCTGAATGAGAACATTGACTTGAAAGACTTAGGACATGTTGATGTAATCTTAGGGATGAGGATTAGAAGATAATCAAAAATTTATAGTCTTAGTCGTTCTCATTATGTTGAAACTGTTCTTAAGAGATGCAATCGATTGGATTGTAAGAATGCTTGTACTCCGTACGATCCTTCTAGTAGACTCTAGAAGAATAAGGGAAATGGAGTATCACAACTTGAATACTCAAGAGTTATAGGATGTCTGATGAATTTAATGAACTGTAAGAGCCAAGACATTTCCTATAGTGCGGGTAAGTTAAGTAGGTATACTTGTAATCCAGAGTAGGAGCATTTAGATGCACTTAGTAGAGTATTACGGTACCTAAAATACTCTATGACCTTTTGTTTGATTTATGATAGGTATCTTGCTTTCCTTGATGGAATTTGTGATGCAAACTGGATAGTGGACTTAGAGGAGTCTAAGTCTACGAGTGAATATGTTTTCACTCTAGCAAGAGGGTTTGTTTTTGGAAGATTTCCAAACATAAATATATTGCTCAATTCAATTTGGAATCTGAGAGTGTTGCATTTAATAAAGCACGAGAGGGGCCCGGGTGCCTAAGATGCTTTTTAGAAGACATTCCTCTCTAGCATAGGCATGTGCCATCTATATATATACAT
The DNA here is from genome assembly GCF_003573695.1 of Papaver somniferum. Classification (NCBI taxonomy): domain Eukaryota; kingdom Viridiplantae; phylum Streptophyta; class Magnoliopsida; order Ranunculales; family Papaveraceae; genus Papaver; species Papaver somniferum. The sequence goes on from NW_020642151.1 coordinate 35,643, forward strand.
TGTGTTAGCCAAACTCTAATAGATAAAGTTAAAAATAACTAATCTCAATCGGCGTTATTTCCATTGATTGGGTAAAGTCCAAGGAGAATATCGCGCAACCTTTGACGAAAGGTTTATCAAAGAGATAGTTAGAAATTCATCGTCAGGGATGGGGCTTAAGCTCATAAATTAAACTTGTCATGAAGGATACTCAACCTTGATGACTGGAGATCCCAAGATCAAGGTTTCAAATGAGACAACTAATTTGTGGTGGGTAAAGGTAAACATTATCAGAGAATTTTATTCTCTGTCCTTTCCCTATGGTGTAGACGTGATAGTGTGACTGCATATGGAGGATAACTTTTAAAAAAATCTTAATGAGTTCTATAGTTTCAGTTTAAGATTAAAGTGGGGTGTAGCAGTAAACACTCTTGATGGAATTCACCTATCTGAATGAGAAAGTGGTCGCTTCCTATGAGAATATGAGCAAATTCTCTAGAGCATTATGAGAAACTGGATATGTCCAGGGCCAAAACGGATACAACGACACGATCTTGGCAGCAACCTTGGAGATATCATGTGTGGTTGTTATCGCGAATTACATCAAAATCTAGCAGTTCAAGGCGTTCACTATTTCTAGCAAGTAGTTCTGGTAATGTCTCACTAACCAAAGGTTCAAAACCTCATGGACACCTCTTCCTAAAATGGTATTTCCTGCATTTTAATGTCATTTTCGTTTTTTATCGAAATTTAATTCATTTTGAGAAAATGAGTTTCATGTTGTTTTGACGGTTTTGATATTACTGGAACTTAGGACCTAAGGGTCACTAAGGATTCATTAGTTCATGCATTTTCACTTTGGTGAAAGAAACCTTTAGTCTCACCTATGAGAAACTGAAGATGAAAGCTCTCTATACTATTATGATTTACACAATCCATAGTTTGACCCTAGGGTCAACACACATTTGTGTGAGAGAGAGGACGCTGAACTGACTAGTATGATGTCAAAACACAGACGATCCGTCTTTTCGGTCAGGTCGTATTGTGGAACTGGGTGTTGATTTACCAAGATCTATTTGTGTTTTCATGTTTACCGAGGTTTTCAATCATGTGGGGGATTGTTGGAAAAACAACATGTTTAACTTTTTTTTTAAAAATAATCATTTTTCTTTTGTGAATGAAACTTATTAGTTCCACATTGTGGACTTCCAACTTTTTAGTATTTTTAAAAGACTATATAAAGTTTTTAGTCCCACATCAGAGAGTTCCCCTTCTTAAGTTGTATTCTTCCATTATGTAACAAATTCTCTACTTTTGTAAAATCTATGGGAAATGGGAAAACATTTTTATAGTGTTTTCTTATGCGTTTACGGTTTTTTCGGAGTTTCCAAGTTCAAGTTGAGCATCTAATACATATGCTAGTAGTAGGTGTAGTAGGGTATTTTATCCGTGAGATATCCATCCTGTGAGGGCTATAGCATCACTTTTGGATGTAGTCGGGCGCTAATGTCTTAAGGATAGCGTGTCGAACACGTGACTCATTTTGTTTTTCAAAGTTTTACCATGTTATTGTTGTGGAGATCTTGGGGCTTGTTCGTTTCGTCAAATCCATCACTTCCATTACAAAGGAGCTAAGTATCAATAACTTTTATTTATTTGACTTTTCATTGTTTTTTATTATTGCACTCAACAGGTCAAAAATGATCATAAACTACTAAACTATATAAATTGGTTGCTTCGTGCTGACCTAGTAAGTTGCTTTCTCTATCAAATACAGTTGTGGAGTTTGACAATTGTCAGCGGTGCTGGAGTCGGAATTGATTGCAGGTGGTTAAATATGTATCCCTCTGTGTGATATTTTAATGAATACTTACACAGATATAGATTTTTGCCTATAACGGGCAATTATCAAACTTGCTGATATATTTGACTGTGCCAATGTTCTTTGCAGGGTAGACTTGTGGGTTAAACGGTATAAACTCAAGATACATCTGTTCGAGTAGTTCAGTCGATCAATTTTTAATATTATCATGTACATCTTCTTTCATTCCACTCCTTAGAATCTTAGAGACTTTTGTAGGAGTGAAATATCGCACATTCATTATGTATGCGAAGTAAAGGTCATGAAATCTAAGCGAAGATCATCGCATATAGTAAAATGAAGGTGACGTATTTGATGATGTCAGCATAATCACGAGTAAAGTGTGAAGATCTGTGTGAAGTGTAAAGTGTGCGAAGCTGAGTGAATGTACATGAGCGATTGTAACGCACAGTGATTCCGAAAATAGGGGATCTATTAGCTGTCATCCACTATGTAAGTATCCTATATAAATGGAAGGGCTGTCATGTAAGGAGAGATCTCTTAGTGTGTGTGTTAGACAAGAAATTAGGATAGAAAAAGTTTATTTGGAGAGCAAGTAAAACCTTTGTATTATCTTGTATCCAACTTAAAATTTCAATGAATAAACGAATGATCTTCACCATGATTTCTTAGTATATTGCTCTGATTCTTATACAAGTATGGTTGTAAGATTTCCTGCAACTACATCTGGCGCTAGAAACAGGGATGAGTGATATATCCTGTTGGTAAATTCGTTTAGAAACCATGTTTACAGAATTCTAGGCCTAACATTTTTGTTAAGAAATTGATATTTTCATCATTAGAACCTTTTAATTCTTTTTAAAGTAGTCTTTCATTTTTTAATACAAAAAAGTGGAGATGGTACGAATCGGATCTACTGCTAAACAAACGGCGATAGCTAGGAGGAGTAAAAGAATTGCTAAAAGAAAAATAGGTGAAATTCCTGAACAACCAAAGGAAGAAGAAAGAGAAAATCAAAGAAATGCAACTCCAATTAGACCTCAGCGTACACAAGAGCAGAATAATGATATTGATTATGATCGAGTGAGTATCCATACTACAAGAACGAATTCAATCGAAGAAGAGGAACAAAGAACTGGAGAGTAAGGAAGGATTGAAGGAACTAAAGAAAATATGACAATTGCAGAACTTAGACAAAGATTGATTGCACAACGGCGAAGAGAAGAGGAAGAGCGTGCGAACTTGATACGTAAAAATGAAGATCTAAGAGAAGAGAACCTCAGATTACAAGAGCATAGATCAAGAAGCGCTACATGATCAAGATCTAGGAAAAGCAGAAGTTCATCAAGACGAAGTCAATCTAATCAAAGAGGTGCTAGGAGAGAACCACCATTAGAAAATATTGATGAGGACTCACAGGTAGGTGATAATTTACAAGATAAATGCGAGGAGAGACACATGGAATATGACCGATATGAGCAATCGCGTGAGCATCATCACCGAAAAGAAGGTCAAAGGAACAACAGACGTCAAAATCTAGGCGAACGACATCGCGCACTCTATGATTCAGATAATGATCCAGAATAAGGGATAATTCTATTGCATGGCAGAGAAATATTGAGAGATCAGTATGCACGCAAAGAAATAATGTTTTCCGAGAACGTATGAGAGATGAAAGAGAAAGGCGTAGGCGAAAAAGAGAAGAATCTGAAGAAAGAGAGATCCAAGAAGCCATGCGACAGAATAATCATGAGAATTGGTTGAGGCAAGCGAGATTAAAAAGACCTATGTGACAAGATTTAGATCAAACTATGAGTGAAGAAATTCTTAGAGAAATGGCATAGCTAAGAGAAATAATGACTACGCAAAGGAATGGTAGAAGGAGACATATAGAAGAAGCAGTGGAGGAATCTGGGAAAACACCCTTTTCGAGGAAAATTCAAAGTGCAGTAATACCACCTAAATGAAATTTACCAGTATTCACAAGTATATTTGATGGAAGTACATGTGCAGTACAACACATTAAATCTTACAGTCGATCTCTGTTGTAATGGGAAGAAAATGATGCAGTGTTGTGTAAGTATTTCCCTGCCAGCTTGACTGGGGAAGCCTTGATATGGTTTGAAGGGTTGCCAGTAGGAACCATTAGATCATTTCGTCATTTACAGAATGTCTTTTTGGGACAACATATCAGTAATAATATGTCGAGACCCGGGATTGAGACAACCTTTGGACTTCGCAGAAGGATCAATGAGAGTTTGCGTCATCTAACCACACGTTGGAGAACCATGTGTAGTGAAATGGAAAGAAGGGTAGATGAACGAAATCTTATACCGGTTTTTATCAATGCTCTTTTTCCTATATATTTATTATATACACAGATCTTCAGAATAAAAGACACCATAACAATGTCAGAGCTGCGCGAATCTCAAGAGGAATATATAGCACTTGATGAGAAGCAGAGAGCTATGTAATTTTACCCGGTTGCGATACCCAATGCGAATAATGAGAACGTAATTTTACTGCCAAGAACGAAAATTTCTGTTGCGAGTACATCTAAAGGAAGTCAAGGAAAGAGCATTAAGGAGGTGGAACAAAAGCTGGTAGCAATGGGTAGTGCAAATCAAGAAGAATCCGAAAGAGAATACAAAGAAAAACAATTTCAATATCGTGGATGAAATAATAAGATTCAGAGAATGGACAATCCACCAGAAGGTTACGGATGTCAACAACCATATTATAATAAAAGACAAGGAACTGGAAAGGTGGTCTGGGAACAAATAAACTTGCCAAAGTTGAATACCGCAGTAGACAAAATATGGAAGTTGTTATATTAATGGAAGAAATTCCTGAACCACATAATGTGGGAGATGAGCCACCATCTGGGAGAAGAAGCAAAGAATTCTGTGGATATCATCGCTTTCATGGTCACACAACAAGTAATTGTAGAAATGTTAGGAAAATCATACTACGAATGATCGAACAAGGAAAATTGGATCACTTCTTAGCAAAGCAACCACATAATTTACCACCACCACCACTACCAGGAGGAAATGCATATGGTGAGGAGAAAGGAAACAATACATATGTAATTGAAGTTGGTGCGAAGGAGAAAAACCTATACTGTAATTCGATTATACATTCGTTCAAGAATATAGAAGACTTTCACGACAACATCTTAAGTCGGGTGCATGCGAGAGACGATGATGGAAGAAAAATATTTAACCTTGCGAAGGTATCACCACTTAAGGAATGGAAAAAGCAAACTATTTCATTCAGTGCGGAAGAAACACCAAGAGCAGGAGAACTACATGAATGTCCACTAGTGGTGAGGTTAGGGATTAACCCGAAAGAAAAAGTAGAAGATGATGAAGAAGATGGAGCGAATACTTGGTCTATAAACAGAATACTCATAGATCATCGGATTTCTGTTCATATCCTCTTTTATCATACATACAAGACTATGGGTGGAAGAGATGACGAATTAATTCCTTCAACTTATAAAATTTACGGCTTTAATGGTGCTGCGAATAAGCCAAAGGGAGAAGTGACAATGCGAATTCCTCTACAAAGTCTTCCAATATAAATTTTATTATGTGTTGTCGACGTTGAGTCACCTTATAATGCTCTGATTAGGAGACCATGGATGCACAGTATCTTGGGTGTGTCTTGGACATTTCATCAATGCATAAAATTTCCTTTACCTCAAGGTCTTGGTATAATAAGAGGAGATACTAATGAGAGTAGAAACTGTCTGGAAATTGATATTGACAAGTGTGAAGAGCGAGAATGCAAGCGAAGAAATTGGAAGAAGAATGTTAAAAATAGTCAAAGAGGTGAAAGATTAATGGTAGATGTGGTGTCTACAATTGGAAAAGCAGATAAGCAAGGTACTGAGGCAGAACCTTCTGTGAATAATAATACTAAACGAACCAGAAAGAGTACTTCTAAAGAAGGAGAAAGAACGCAAAGGCAGAAGTTATGTTCTCAAGAAATGTGCGAAGCTTCTCGCACGGTAGAAATTAATGAAATCATGCGAAATAATGTTCTGAGAAGCATCTGCGAACTTAAAGAGATGCAAGAGGTGAGTGAAGAAAATGAGTAGAATGAACAACGCAAATGTTTTGTCTCCATGAGTAACAAATTCATAGGAATTCTGTGTACTAGAGTTGTATAACTCAAGAATAATAATGTAATGAAAAATTCTATTTTCATATGATGTTATCATATCAAGTGAAGGCAAATGTAAGACCTTAATAGAAGGAAATAGAAGTAAAAACTCTAACTAGGGAGGGTAGGCATCCGAATGTGTCGTGCAACTTAGTTTGCATAAATGCAAGAGGCAAAAAGTAAAACCTATCTCACGTCATAGACGGGGAAAACCTGGTAAGCATGACTCAAGGGAAAGCTACATCGACCCTGGAACTTGAGTCATGGAGATTTGGGGTGAGAAAAACGAAAATGCCCATCCAGGAAATACACCTAAATCGAAAGATTGGGGTAATAAGATCTTTCCTAAGGAGTTCAGAAACTTGATCAGGGCACCGAGGTACACGGTTGAGTCAAGAGTGCCCGGGGCGTCTGGAGCGTACGGTGCCACTCTTGACAAGTTCTGACTATGATGCACTCGGTCCGAAGATACCCCATTTAGGGTGCAGTCTCGTAACCATAAACCCTATCGGTGGAGGGAAAAAAGACTGCGAAATCAACTGGTTATTGTATTACCGTATGGGAGGAGCCAACCTTAACCCGGTAGAGGTAAGCTTCCTTGAAGGGGAAACCAGGAGGAAGATAAGGACGGAACCCTCCATTAGGGAGCTGAATTGTGTCAAAATACGTCAATGTCGTGAGGATTTTTACTCACGGGAATATTAAGGCTTTTCATATTTACGCACATAAGAAACCTGAAGAGGTAATAATACAAGAAAAAGATAAGGCGAGATCAATAGGTCAATACATTATAGTGTAAAGACTTCCTGCGATTTCGTCGCACAAAAGCAAAGAAAATTTTGGGGCAAAATAAGACTTTTAATTAGAAAGGAAAAATAAGACCTCATGAGAGAAATAAAATATATGCTAACTTTTTTTTGCAGCTAAATAAGTGTGCTGCGAATAACTTCGCATAATAAATTAAGGCAGAGAACGACATTTTGGTCATCAGCCTATCAATATGTGTCATCTAACAGAGGCAAGAATGGGAATGTAAGCATAAAAAGAATGTTATTTTCCCCATTTGAGAGTCTCATGCATATGCGAGAAATATGTATAAAGGGAACATATATTAAAGGAGCAAAAATTAATATTTAAAAGGTGTACATTGAAGTAGAAATTCCAAAAAGTGAGAAGATATACAAGGGACTGAAAAAGAATTTACAGCAAGCAGAAAATAATTAATTTGTGCCTGAATTATCTTCATCATTTCGCTCAGCCCCAAAATCACTTACTTCTTCTTCTTCATATTCTTCATATTCTTCCTCACTATCCTCAATATCAGGAACATCTTCATTTGGGGGAAAGTCTGCGAATATATACTTTGAGAGAGGAATATCATTATCAATGCACACTTTCTTAACAGCAGCATCACGAGCACGAGTGGCATCCTTCCCATTATTTGAAACAATGACGATATAGTTCTTCTTTAACTGCTGATACTTGGCATTACGAGCAGATAATTGTGTCTTTAATTCTTCAATCTTCCTAAGATAATTATTCTCTTTCTCTGCGAAGAAAAATAAGCAAGTTAGAGTTAAAAAAGATATCATCCTCAGGAAATGACAAGTATGACAGAGCAACAAATGACCTTCGTGATTGGAAATAATGTCTTTAACCAGTGCAGAATGTTCAGATTCAAGGCTCACATTTACGGCTAAACCCTTCCTAGCATCATTCAGAACCCTAGCATCCTAAATAAACTCAGCTTCACTTTATATAAGAAGTTGAGAACGAATTAAATCTCTTTCTTCAACGAGTACGTTCTTTTCGCTCAAAGCTAAGTCACGTTCAACTTGAACTTTAAGGATAGATTCTTGGAATTTTTCCTAGTGCCTTCGCACCCTTGAGAGCAACCTCATATTTTCACTAATGAGTTTGTTCTTCCTTGCCTCCAAAATTTGAAATGTTTCTTTATTCTCATGAAGACGACGTCTGAAGTTAATGAGTGTAGTCAATAGAGGTCTATGATCCATCCTAAGAGCAGTGTACTTCGGTCTTAATTATTCCAAACTAAGATTCTCAATTCCTTTAGTGGGGTAATTGTTTAAAGAAGAATTGAGGTGTTCTAAAATAATTTCCTCGTCGGGAAAATTAGATGCCTCATCAGAAAGGTTATAAATGTCTGCGAAAACCGAAAAATAAGAAGTGTCAATTATCATATAAAGCAAAGAGAACGACAATAATTAAAATTACGTACCAATGAGTTCATCATTTCTTTCTCGGATTTCACGAATACGTTCTGAGTTGGAAGTATTTCAGCCTTAAGTTTGGTATTTTCTCCCTTCAGCTTGAGAAGCTTCCTTTGGTAATCTGAGGAAACTACATAAGATAAATGAGATACATGCGAATATATAAGGAGAGCATTATATAACTATGAGAAAGAATAAAAATAATATTAAAGTAAATGCAAAGAATGATTATTACCATAGAACCTAGTGCATATTGGAAACTTGGGTTTATTGCAGAAGCAGCTCCGCGAAGAGATGGATCATCCAAAATGGGAGCATCGCAGAATTTAGAAACCATTTCAAAGGTCCATTGTAATTCATCATTATTAATAGCTTACATGGTATCAGAGAAAAGACTGGATAAATCTTTCATGGAGGAGGAGGTCGATGGATCTTCAGAAACAAGAAAATCACCATCTTCGGATTCAGGACTTGAAGAAGGGTCAAGTTCTTTACGTTTCCTGGATGAAGATTTAGACACAGGTTTCTTGGGTTGATTCTTAGCGTTACCCATAGTTATAACTCCCAAAGTTTCAACCTGCGCGAATAACCAAGATAAGGAATAAAGGAAATAATATTGTTAAAATTAGAAAGAATGTTCCTTACCTCGATATTCTGCAAAGATGATGCATCGTGCGAAATCTTGGTCCTCTTAGCCATGGTCTTTGACCTAACAACCTAGAATTGAAGGGGTAGGAAAATAAGAATAAAAGAAAACAAAGTCATGCGAAGTTTAGAATACTTCTGCGAAGATCTCATACCGCTTTCTTATTCTCATCTTCGGACATAAACAATTTCCAAGGCTGATAAGCAGAAAGTTTCTCAGGCAAGGGAAGATCTCTACCATCAGCAGCTCTGCCTGACACAAAAGGACCTTCTAAGACTACAGGGAAATTAATCCAGCATGTGTCATTAGACCGGCGAGCAGTACTATTGGATTTTTCATTCCAATCTACATCTCGCCTAATCTTCTCGTCTTCAGAAATGCCATGTTTTCTTCTTAAGCGAATGGCCCACTTGGTTGATTCATTATTCATGATCGCAGCATAGTAATGTTTGAAGAAATTATCAAGAGTATAATCAACAGGGTTGATAGCTTTGTCGCGGAACAATTCATTTCACACCTCATAAGCATAAGAAGTTCCTAATCCTGTTGCGCGACGTGAATACTCCAAAGCTAGTCTAATTGCATCACCACTTAACTGAAATATTCCCCGTGCGAATCGATCATCATCCAGAATTCCATTGAACAAAAGAATTTCTGGATTATACAGTGGGATAAGAAGATTATTCAGAAGATGCCCTAACGATACGATAATCTTCTGATTAGTCCATTGTTCAAAATTTATTAACTCGAGATTGAGTTTGGATGAATAATCATAATCAGAAGGAAGGGAAAGCGAATAACCTCTAGTATCAAATTCTTTCTTGAGTCTGGTGAATTCTATCTCCATCTTTTTGCCAGCAGGAGCCATTATAAGAATGAGAATGATGGGTTTAAAAGTAAAAAATTCTTGATCAAGATCAAATCAGTAAGATTATGATCAAAAAAGATAAAAAAGATAAGGAAGAGATGAATGACTGTAAAAAAGAATGGATGATGATGAAAATTGCAGTAACAGGTGAAAAAGAAAGAGGAAGTAAAAAGAAAAAAGAAGAAGACGAAAAAAGATATATAAAAAGATCACGAAGAAGATTCACTCTCGATTTTCGAGTTTTATCTCATTTAATGCGAAGAGTAAATGGATAGGAAGAAGCGATTATAAGGACGTGTCATATAATGATTAGTCAAGAAAACACGCGTAAATTAAGAAAACTCAAATTCCGAAAATGTGTCGGCAAAGCAACATACGAAAGTTGAACATGTGCGATACTTTAGGATGGAGATTTCTCATATCGTTCACTATATAAAAATAACGAAATGAGAAGAGGCAGAATGTAGGATTGAAATATCGCACATTCATTATGTATGCGAAGTAAAGGTCATGAAATCTAAGCGAATATCATCGCTTATAGTAAAATGAAGGTGATGTATTTGATGATGTCATCATAATCATGAGTAAAGTGTGAAGATCTGTGCGAAGTGTAAAATGTGCGAAGCTGAGTGAATGTACATGAGCGATTGTAATGCACAGTGATTCCGAAAATAAGGGATCTATAAGATGTCATCCTGTTGATGGTGGTTTTTAGCTTAGGGTTAAAATCGTAAAACCTTACATCTGACATGACGTCACTAGGACCACTAGCGCATTTATTGAATTATTCAACACGCCTACGTAAGAATTACCAGAATACCTTTTTTTTTACATATATATGTGTCATGTTCCACGGTAAAACCCTTAGTATTGAGTGACATCACCTTTGTACACCAAACCCTAAATTCTTACACCACCGTGCCAATGGCAAACCATGCCAGCCACGTCTCCTCGCCAAGGCATGCCAGCCGCATGTGCCAATGACATGCCGTGCCAGCCATATCTCCGCGCCAAGCCATGCCAACCATGCCAGCCGCACCACCGTGCCAATGGAAAACCATGCCAGCCACGTCTCCGCGCCAAGGCATGCCAACCATGTCAGCCGCATGTGCCAATGGCATGCCGTTCCAGCCACATCTCCGTGCCAAGGCATGCCAGCCGCAGCACATGTGCCAATGGCATGCTGTGCCAGCCACACCTCCGCGCCAAGGCATGCCAACCATGCCAGCCGTGCCACCGTGCCAATGGCAAACCATGCTAGCCACGATTTCATGCCAAAGCCATGACGACCCCGCTACATGCCGCTGGCTGCCAAAACGAAGGGTTGCAACAATCAACCGCCACCCTTCCACCTGAGATGCAGATCTTAGCCATCCAAGGTCGCCAGCCAACGCATGGTAACATTTGGCCGAACGCCAAAACCCTAGTTTTGGCCATGCCTAAACCGCGCCAAGGCATGCCGACCATGCCACATGTGCCAATGGCATGTCGTGCCAGCCACCTTTCCGCGCCTAAACCATACCATGTCGGCCTTCCCCTCACGGCTGCCAAAACGAAGGCGTGCGACAATCAACGACCAACCTTCCATATTAGATGCAGATCTTAGCCGTCCAAGGTCGCCAGCCAACGAATGGTAACCTTTGGCCCAACGCCAAAACCCTAGTTTTGGCCACGCCTAAATCGCTGCAAGGCATGCCGACCATGCCACATGTTCCAATGGCATGCCGTGCCAGCCACCATGTCGCGCTTAAACCATATACCTTGTCGGCCTTCTCTTTACGGTTTCTAAAACGAAGGTGTGCGATAATCAACGACCACACTTCCATCTTAGATGCATATCTTAGCCGTCCAAGGTCGCCAGCCAATGCATGGTAACCTTTGTCCCAACGCCAAAGCCCTAGTTTTGGCCACACCTAAATCGCATCAAGGCATTCCGACCATGCCACATGTGCCAATGGCATGCCTTGCCATCCACCTTGCCGCGCCTAAACCATACCATGCCGGCCTTCCCCTCACGGCTGCCAAAAAGAAGGCGTGTGATAATCAACGACCACCCTTCCATCTTAGATGCAAATCTTAAACTTCTAAGGTCACCAACCAACACATGGTAACCTTTGGCCCAACGCCAAAACCCTAGTTTTGCCCACGCCTAAACCGCGCCAAGGCATGCCGACCATGCCACCTTGCTGCGCCTAAACCACACCACGCTGGCCTTCCCTTCACGGCTTCCAAAACGAAGGATTGCAACAATTATCGGCCACATTTCCATCTAAGACGCAGATCTTAGCTGTCCAAGGTTACCATCTAATGCAAGGCAATCTTTTGGCTCGACGCCAATCCCTAGTTTTGGTCGCGCCCAAACAATTCCAAAACCATAGCTTTTGGCCACGCCTAAACTAGGCCAAATTAAAGTCATGTCGTCCATTCTTTCATGCCATTAGATACCAAACGAAGGTTTTCAATAATCAACGGATACCCTTCCTCTCAAGATGCAAAATCTCGACCGTCAAAGGTCACCACCGAGCCGTCAAGTCTTCCAATCTCAACTTGCCAAACAACAGCAACATGCTACATGTTTTCCACGAAAACACTCGAGACATCAACACATGTCACAAACCGGGGGATGCTCATTGGGTATTGGTTTGGCGGTTTACAGCGTGCGGCGTATACTACGCCCGTCACAAGATAGTGTCATAAGGATGAGGCGGTTAGTAAATATAGGGAGTAATGATAAAACACTTTGTTTTATGGAACATCAATTACAGGCGTTACCGGTTACCACCTCCTCCCACTTACTCATCTGTTTTCCATTTCTTACGAGACCATAGTACGTTTCACTTCGACTTGTATAAATAGGTCTTACCTATTTCCACCGAACAACAAGTTCTGGTCAGGAGCATACAACACTCTGAAAACGTTTACTAGCTTTCCCATCTGTTAGCTTCCCACTTTCTGATCCAAGTCACAAAACAACTACTCTTCCATGATCAACTATTCTGGTCTCAATACTCTCTTAGCTTCCCTCCCGAAAACCAACCCTTCTCCTCCTTTTTGTGACCGAAGCAAGCCTGGAACGGTCATTTCTTGGTTTAGGCCGGATTTGTACAGATTGATCTCCTGAATCTAAAGTACTCCCTTGTAGTACATTGTTTAGGGTTTAGACTCGTTTCTCACCCACACACCCGAAATTACCGAAATCAGCAGAAACCGTTTTCACCCTCAAACAATTGGCGACCACAGTGGGAGATGGATCTTTCGGTTACATTGTCAAATTTCAATACTCGATCTCATATTTCGACCCAGACGTCAAGACGGTAGAATCCAAACGACCCTCCCATGGATCGACGACTCAGTTACCAGAAGGCCCGGTTACCAGTCATGACACGACCCGGTGGTGCTTCCCATAAAACTCGGTCTTACACCCGGGAGATTCCTTTTCATCAGGAGATCCGAAAAACCGAGTAAGTCTTGCTAGAAAAAATACATGGTCTACTAATTCAAATCTTCACAGGGGAGATAAAAAACCGATAGCCATATTTTTCCCCTGTTTCATGCTTTGCAGGAAGAAATATCGTTGAACCAGCTTCGGCTTTTGGATAAGATGTTGAAACTTAAGAAGACGAACGCTGAAGCCTCGTCTTCGGATCCTGGAGAAGCTTATGGAGAGAACGCTGAAACGGAGCGGCTGTCGGAGTGATCGTTGAAGCGGAGTAGCTGCTGGAGGATGTTGAAGCGGAGCGGCTGCGTTAATCAGTGTGTTGTCAAACTGGACACCCTTCAAGCGAACAATGGTCAGGAGTCACCAGTTTCACCTATCAATCGTGTTTTCCAGGAGAGGTTGGGGTTTGGTAAAGTCTTTTCTGGTTGGAAACAGCTGCTTCCCTGATGCAGTGCGGTTGAGGGATGCAAATATGCCTTCACATTGCGCCTTGGGGAAATATAGAATCTCACATAAATGTTTCATCATAGACTGCAAGATTTTGCGGGCGAAGTCACCAGAAATCATGCATCTCCTGACAGGTAAAAGAGTCTTTGTGAACTCAGGGGGGTTGCTGATTTTTCTTTGCTTCGATTTTGGACAAGTCATTCCTGATATTTTCGTGTAATTAAATTAGATTTCTAATTCCCTTCTACTGGGCATTAAAGAGCAATGCTGGAAGGATGCAAGCTGCTGGCGCAGGGAAGATGCAAGCTTCTGTAAAGATGCAAGTTGTTAGCACTGGAAAGGATGCAAGCAGCTGGCGCTGGAAAGATGCAAGCTATTGTAAAGATGAAAGATGTTAGCGATGGAAGGATGCAAGCTGATGGTGCTGGAAAGATGCAATTTATTAGCACTGGATCGACTTGGAATGGGCGCTAGCTTGGCGTGGACGCTGGCTTGGCATGAACGCTGGCTTGGATTTGGTATGGCGCGGACTGTCAGCTGGGCATGGGGCAGACTGTTGGCTTGGCACGGTGCTGGCTTGGCGTGGCACGGACTTGTTAGTTGCCTCTTTCCATACGTAGCTCATATCTTTGTTCTCACATCCTGGTGTTATGCGTATGAAAGGGGTTGGCTCTCCTTTGTATCTCGTATCTTTGTTCTCAAATCCTGGTGTTAGCGGTAGCACGGTAGCAATAAAGTGGGAAAACATATTCCAGCTATGTACTACAACGTTTCTCTTTCAATTTTTTTTCTTGTTTTCTTGTGTTGGTGCAAACCCTAGCCATAGGTATGACTTCCATAAATCTGTAGAAATATTGTTCTTCTGAACTGGTGTAAACCCTAGCCGTGGGTATGCCTTTCATAAACTTGTAGAAACACTTCGGCATAAACAATTCATCTTCGAATATCACCGTAGTAACGTCGGCTACCTCATGAATAGTGACGTATAATCATTATTATACAAAGTAGGCACGTACGGGTAGGTGACTATTTTTTTTTGAAAGGAAAATAAAGCGCTTGGTTTATGGTTTTGATTTTCTGGATTTTTGGGTTGATAGACAAGTATTACCCCTGAGGGTTTTGGATTAATATTTGGAATGAACTGTTTTAGAATATTGATGTTTTTGGTTATGAATATAAGTGGCATGAGTACCCCAGGGAAGTCATGGAATTGTGAATGTTGTGCTATAGTAGAAAGCATGAAACACGGGAAAAATATGGCTATCGTTTTTTTATCTCCCCCATGAAGATTTAAAGTTGTAGACCATGTATTTTGTCTAGCAAGACTTCCTCGGTTTTTCGGATCTTCTGATGAAAAGGAATCTCCCGGGTGTAAGACCGAGTTTTGTGGGAAACATCGTCGTGACTGTGGAAAGTCCCCAGTCATCCCTTGTCGTGTCATGACTGGTAACCGTGCTGTCTGGTAACTGAGTCGTCGATCCCTGGGCGGGTCGTTTGGATTATACCATCCTGACGTCTGGGTCGAAATATGAGATCGAGGATTGAAAATTGACATTGTAACCGAAAGATCAATCTCCCACTATGGTCGCCAATTGTCTGAGGGTGAAAACAATTTCTGCTGATTTTGGTAATTTCGGGTGTGTGGGTGAGAAACGAGTTTAAACCCTAAACAATGTACTGCAAGGGAGTACTTTAGATTCGAGAGATCAATCTGTACAAATCCGGACTAAACCAATAAATGGCCGTTCCAGACTTGCTTCGGTCAGAAAGTGAAGGAGAAGGGTTGATTTTGGGGAGGGAAGCGAAGAGAGTGTTGAGACCATAATAGTTGATTCTGGAAGAGTAGTTGTTTCACGACTTGTATTAGAGAGTGGGAAGATAACATATGGAAAGCTATAAAATATTTTCTGAGTGTTGTATCCTCCTGACCTGAACTTGTTGTTCGGTGGAAATAGGTAAGACCTATTTATACAAGTCGAAGTGAAACGTACTTTGGTCTCGTAAGAAATGGAAAACATATGAGTAAATGGGAGGAGGTGGTAACCGGTAACGCCTGGAATTTATGTTCCATAAAAGAAAGCGTTTTACCATTACTCCCTGTATTTACTAACCGCCTCGTCCTTATGACACTGTCTTGTAACGGGCGTAGTGTACGCCATACGCTGTAAACCGCAAAACTAATACCCAATGAGCATCCCCCAGTTTGTGACATGTGTTGATGTCTCGAGTGTTTTCGTGGAAAACATGTAACATGTTGCTGTTTTTTGGCAAGTTGAGATTGGGAGACTTGCCGGCTCGGGGGTGACCTTTGACGGTCGAGATTTTGAATCTTGAGAGGAAGGGTAGCCGTTGATTATTGCAATCCTTCATTTGGTATCCAGTGGCATGAAAGCATGGCCGGCATGGATTTAATATGGCCTAGTTTAGGCTTGGCCAAAATCTAGGGTTTTGGCCTTGTTTGGGCGCGACCAAAACTAGGGCTTGGCGTCGAGCCAAAAGGTTTCCCTGCGTTAGCTGGTAACCTTGGACGGCTAAGATTTGCGTCTTAGATGAAAATGTGGTCGTCGATTTTTGCAAGCCTTCGTTTTGGAAGCCGTGAAGGGAAGGCCGACATGGTAAGGTTTAGGCGCAGCAAGGTAGCTGTCACGATATGCCATTGGCACATGTGGCATGGTCGGCATGCCTTGGCGCGGTTTAGGCGTGGCCTAATCTAGGATTTAGGCGTTGGGCCAAAGATTACCATTCGTTGGTTGGTGACCTTGGACGACTAAGATTTGCATCCAAGATGGAAGGGTGGTCGTTCATTGTCGCACGCCTTCGTTTTGGCAGCCGTTAGGGGAAGGCCGACATGGTATGGTTTAGGCGCGGCAAGGTGGCTGGCAAGGCATGCCATTGGCACATGTTGCATGGTCGGCATGTCTTGGTGCGGTTTAGGCATGGAAAAAACTAGGGTTTTGGCGTTAGGATAAAGGTTACCATGCGTTGGCTGACGACCTTGGACGACTAAGATCTGCATCTCAGATGGAAGGGTGGTCGTTGATTGTTGCAACCCATCGTTTTGGTAGCTAGCGACATGTAGCGGGGCCGACATGGCTGGAATGGTTTTCCATTGGCACAGTGGCGCGGCTGGCATGGTTGGCATCCCTTGGCGCGGAGGTGTGGCTGGCACGGCATGCCATTGGCACATGCGGTGCGGCTGGCATGGTTGGCATGCCTTGGCGCAAAGACGTGGCTGACATGGTTGGGATGCCTTGGAGCAGAGACGTGGCTGGCATG
>NW_020642151.1:52990-60895 GCF_003573695.1 Papaver somniferum
CTGGCATGGTTGGCATGCTTTGGCGCGGAGACGTGGCTGGCATGGTTTGCCATTGGCACGGTGGTGCGGCTGGCATGGTTGGCATTCCTTGGCGCAGGGATGTGGCTGGCACGGCATGCCATTGGCACATGCGACTGGCATGGTTGGCATGCCTTGGCGCGGATACGTGGATGGCATGGTTGGTATGCCTTGGCGCGGAGATGTGGCTGGCATGGTTGGCATGCCTTGGCGCGGAGATATCGCTGGCATTGTTTGCCATTGGAACGGTGGTGTGGCTCGCATGGTTGGCATGCCTTGGCGCGGATACGTGATGGCATGGTTTGCCATTGACACGGTGGTGTAAGAATTTAGGGTTTGGTATACGAAGGTGATGTCGGTCAATACTAAGGGTTCTACCGTGGAACATGCCACATATACATGTAAAAAAAAGGGTATCCTGGTAATTCTTACGTAGGCGTGTTGAATGATTCAATAAATGCGCTAGTGGTCATAGTGACGTCATGTCAGATGTAAGGTTTTACGATGTTAACCCTAAGCTAAAAACCACCATCAACACAACCGTATTTGAGTTACAAGTCGTAACTCAAATAACCGTACATATAGTCTTTTCATAGTCTGAAATATTAAATTTACTTATTTTTAATAAGGGTAGTCTGGTCATTTTCACAGTATTGCACTAATTTCCATTAAGGGTAATATGGTCATTTTCATAGTTTGTAATATTTAGTTTACTTATTTCCGATAAGGGCAGTTTGGTCATTTTATAGTCTCCATGACGTTTATTGCATTAATTTCTAGTAAGGGTAATATGGTCATTTTCACTGTCTGAAATATTAACTTTACTTATTTTTAATTAGGGTAGTCTGGTCATTTTCACACTCTTAATAATATTTATTGCACTAATTTCCAGTAAGGGTAATATGGTCATTTTCACAGTCTCCATAATATTTATTGCATATGTTTCGAATAAGGGTAAAGTGGTCATTTTCATAGTCTGTAATATTTACTTTATTTATTTTTGATAAGGGTAGTTTGGTAATTTTCATAGTCTCCATGATATTTATTGCATTTATTTTCAGTAAGGGTAATATGGTCATTTTCACAATCTGTAATATTTACATTACTTATTTCTTATAAGGGTAGTCTGGTCATTATCACAGTCTCCATAATATTTATTGCATATGTTTCGAATAAGGGTAAAATAGTCATTTTCATAGTCTGTAACATTTACTTAATTATTTCTGATAAGGGTAGTTTTGTCATTTTCATAGTCCCCGTGATATTTATTGCACTTATTTCTAGTAAGGGTAATATAGTCATTTTCATAGTCTCCATGATATTTATTGCACTTATTTCTAGTAAGGGTAATATGGTCATTTTCATTGTAAGGGTAATATGGTCGTTTCCAAAATGTGTAATATTTCCTTTACTTATTTCCAATAAGGGTAGTCTGGTCATTTTCACAGTCTCCATAATATTTATTGCATTTATTTCCTGTAAGGGTAAAATGGTCATTTTCACAGTCTGTAATATTTTCTTTACTTATTTCTTACAAGGGTTGTATGGTTATTTCCACAGTCTGTAATATTTACTTTACTTATTTCCGATAAGGGTAGTCTGGTCATTTTCACAGTTTCCATAATATTTATTGCACTAATTTCCATTAAGGGTAATATGGTTATTTTCACAGTTTGTAATACTTACTTCACTTATTTCTGATAAGGGTAGTCTGGTAATTTTCACATTCTGCATAATATTTTGTTGCACTTTTTTCCATTAAGGGTAATATGGTAAAATAGTCATTTCACAGTCTGTAATATTTACTTTACTGATTTCCGATAAGGGTAGTCTGGTCATTTTCACAATATTCGGAATTTTTATTGCACTTATTTTGATAAGGGTAGTTTGGTAATTTTCACCGTCTTCGGAAGAAGCAGATATGTCACAGTCAAATTTCTATAAAGTCATGACTTGTTGACTTGGTCTTCATCCTGTTTTCTAATATTAAGAAAATTAAAAAGAAAAAGAAAATTGTATTTTGATTTATAGAAATGAAATATAATTGTTAGTTTGTATAAATGTGGGAAAATTAGTGACAAGTAAAATTCAAAGTGTTATAATTTTGGGGTTGTTTTAGATGTGGTGAAATATTTGGGTGGAATCATCACTTTGAATTATAATTGTGATTGTCTGTAAAATTGTCAACAAATATTATTGTGACTAATAAAAAAATTTAATATTCCTAATTATTATCACGAATACAAAATTTAATAACAGTTATAACTGTTGCAGGACTTATCACAGGTGTATCTGTGACTGAAAAATAAACTGTGACAGGTTGCACTGTTACAAAATCCTGGTTTTGGTGTAGTGAATGTGAGACTCGGTAACCAGGCTTATATGATATTCACTACTATTTCCATTTAATTACTGAAATGAAACATAATTATGAATATATGTTTATCCTCTGTTCTATTGACATCACCTATTATAAGCATAGAATCGCAAATATCGCTAGTATACTAAAAGCATAACGCATCAAAAGAATAAACCTAAGCATGCACTATCAAATTGTATTAACGAGAAAATTATACGAAGCTAATTACTAGTTCACAAATATTACTCGGCTATTGTAAGCATAACCCATCAAAGAATTTAACCAAAGCATGGACTATCAAATAATGAGAAAAGCATATTTATAAAGCTATCGATTACGCACAAAGATTTCTAGAACCGGCAATGCAATAACTCATTTTTCAATCAATCGATAAACAATATTCAAGAATTAATTTATTCAAATTATAATGTTCTATTGCCTCATAATTCAATATAATCAAAAATGACCTAATACCCATGTAGTTTCAATCATAAAAACCCTATTTACAAAATAATTAGCAAGACATGGCTTTCTCAATAGCCATAAACAAATCTCAAATAAAAATGACAATGGATTAAACTGAAACGATTAGAAAAGAAAACCCTATTCGTCTTCCTCTTGCTCGGCTCTCTCTAAACGGCTGTGTAGCCGCCTCTGGCTTCCCCCTTCTTTAGTTCCTGTTCGTTTCTTATATCAGGTTGCTGCGAGAAATGTAACTGAAACCTAGCCAATTGCTAAGGCACAGCCCAACTACTGCCCATTTCTAAATCCGGACCAAGTCCATCCCACTTCTCTTCGCGCACTCATGTCCGGCACAACATCACTTTTTATTGTCTTTTCTGTCTGTCCATCTTGCACTGTAAGTTTGTAACCAATTCAGCCAACAGCTTTTACTGACTGATACCAGCACTAATTCCGTTCTCAGTTCACCTAACCTCCGAATGCACAACTCCAATTTCTTCACTAATTTAAACCCCAGTTGACTGCTCCGTTGCTTTTGTGTCGATCTCCATTACCAGCAGAACCCAACTCTTCTATGTCATTCCTTCCAAACTCCGGCTACGGCTGGCATTAGTTTGATTCAATGCTTACGTTTCTTCCATGTCCGAGCTCTTCATCTCGACCACAGCATCAGCACCCAAGCCCATCTTTCTAGCAACTGTATCGACCAAATAACAAACCAACTCCGTCTCGTGCTGTTGCCAAACCCCTGAATTCGACCACCTTGAAAGTTTGAGTTCATGGAAGACTTCACCAGTTGATCTCCATATTCAAATCATGTTGCTGAGTGTTCTTCCATTATGGAATGTGGCATCAGCAAACACCACCAGCTATAATTTCTTCTCATAAGTATATGACTGCCATGTTGAGACAATTCCTTCACTGGATGATCAGAGAAGATCGATCATCTCCTTCCGTACGCTGCCATCTTCAATCACAGCAATACTTCTCGCTTTCTGACACTCTAATCATCATTGCATTCAACGGCAGCTGATTCAATCCTTTTCGATTTTCAGTCCACATAATGACCTTGCGTTGCTCAACACGGCCATCGTACTCATAAAGAATTGATGCCGCTTCTTCCACTGATCGCAACACTAAGTATCCTCGAATTCATGTGCTCCATCACTACTGCACGCACATCACCTCCTTATTTCCGATCACAGCATCGTGTCTACAGCTCCACCTGCATTCTCCCTGATCAACCAACACCGTCCAGGTTCCATTGTTTTGAACACACTGGTCATAGCCATGACCATGGCAGCACACACCTGACACGATGAGAAAGATTTGGGTGCGAGTGAATAACGGCAGCTGCTTCGCATTCTTGCCAAGAAAATGCTCGAAACTCCTTTCTTTTAGAGAACCACCAGCTCGAACGTTGATGAGTAATAAGAATTTCTTTCTCCTTCACAAATGACGAAATGTGGCTTGTATGTCCTGGCATATGGTGGGGAGTTAGCCACATCCACCTTTCTCTTAATGATGAACACCACCTGCTTGCTTAAGAAATGAAGCTCTTGACGTCTTTGTTCACCTCTTGACCGTGCCAAACAGTGTCGGTGAAATTTAGCCTTTTCAGTTCACGGCACCATTTTGACTCCATTCTGTTGTCATGGATGGTAACTAGACTAGCTGTTGATATATGAAGATACCAGGCCAGCCATATTTTTGTCATTATGGTTGCTGATACATGGAAATACCAGGCCAACTCGATTTCATTATGGTGGTTGCTAATACATGGAAATACCAGGCCAACCATTTTGGTTGCTGATACATGGAAATAACAGGCCAACCACATTTTTCCATTTTCGTCGCAAACACCATTAAGTCTCACATTTTGTTGTTTATTCGCTGGATGATCGAACTCACTTGTATTTTCTACAAAAACACTAAAATAGTATTATTAACCAAAATATTGAGTCCTGGCTAATATAAATATGGGTATAAAATGCAGCATTTACATGCTTATCAGTATACGAAGGTGATGTCGGTCAATACTAAGGGTTCTACGGTGAAACATGACACATATATATGTAAAAAAAAAGGTATCCTGGTAATTCTTACGTAGGCGTGTTGAATGATTCAATAAATGCGCTAGTGGTCATAGTGACGTCATGTCGGATGTAAGGTTTTACGATGTTAACCCTAAGCTAAAAACCACTATCAACACAACCGTATTTGAGTTACGACTTGTAACTCAAATAACCTTACCAACCGTAGGTTAGTGACGGTTGGTCTCGATTCATTAGTTACCAACCGTAATTTGTTACGGTAGCTATATGTTGTCATTCTACCAACCGTAATTGGTATTACGATCGGGTTTTCCCCATATTGAACCAGTTACGGTTGGTATTCGATACTTTTGGAACGAGTTACGGTTGGTAACGAATTAAATTCCAACCGTAAGTTCTTCTGAAATTTTAAAAGTTTCGATTTTTTTACGTACTTTAGATAATTTTGAGCGACAAAAAGCTAATGGGAACTAATTTAGAGATTCACCCATCTCAAATTTGTCATTGGAATCACTCATTTTGGTTGAGTAAATCAAAATCTAGGGTTTCCCAAATATCACAAAAGTTTTTCTTTTCTTCTCCTCTAAACTTTTTTTTTTAAACTCTAAAAATCTGATTTTGATTTCGTTTAGAGTTAATATAAATGAAATTTAATTATCAACACTAAACTATGTAAAGGTTAATTAGTCATTTTCAATTTTTTTTATAAAGGACGTTTCGAATTACCATGTAATGACCCTTTTTGTCCTATTCATTGCCGCCCCTATAATGGAATCCCGCGCCACTTTAACAGGATTGTAAATAGGAAAATATTTTGCTCGCAGGATGGTTGATCATTTTAACCTTGCAGCATTAGAACCAATCATTGCGAAATATGAACCACATTTAATCAATCCAGTAATAATTTGGTCTGGTTTTTCATTTAGCAAATGTGCTATTAATTACATTAATTATTATCACAATACCAACCGTATTTAAAATTGTTGGTTGAAATACAACTAAATTAATAATATTTAAGTAGCGCGCCAGAAATGTAATGGAAAAACAGAAGCCACGTCATAAACGCCTTGCACTTCTGTTAAATTTCCAATTTCCTTGCTGTTTCGTCTCCTGGTGGACAATAAACTATGTGGTGGTAGTCGGTTCTCCCGCCCAAATAGAATGAGGAAATCGAAATTAAGTTCCTAATCATGGGGAGCCAGTCCTGTGTAAGGGTGTGCACTTGCACGGGGCTGGCTCCAAAGCCTAAATTATATCCAATGATAGGGATGGTTCCAAAGTCTTAATTATACCCAATGACAAATATTTGGCCATTTATATGCCTAATTTTTCTTTCACAAAATTGGTTAAAAAGACCAAAATCAATAATTCCTGAGTGAAATGGACAGTTAGATTTTGATACTGTTTAAATGGACAAAAATGTAAAAATAGGCAGGATGTAATCAGTTTCATCATGCCAATTTTCAAATATTTTTTCTTATTTTTAATTTACACAGGATGTATCAAGTTTCATCCTTACTATTTTTTAAGTTTAATCCTTCCTATTTTTTTGTGGCCATTTCACCCAAACTATTTTTTACTCGTCCATTTGAACCGTGATTTAAAAATATTTGGACAAATGAATCATTTTCCGTTTTGGTTTCTTACAATCCAAAAATATGTTCTGTAACCCCGATCCAAATTTCTGCACCCCCAACCTGAAAATTTTGACTCCACCACCGATCCTAGTGCCCAATTATACCAAGGAAATATGCGACTTCTGCTAATCCAAGCGCTCATGAAAGGGTTAACTAAATTAATATGTACGACTTCTTTCCAGATTCGAGCGCCCTCAACTCCAAAACGAGCTGAATTCGTGATGATTTTTAAATAGTGGTACGTGTATTGACATGGCAAATAGTAGGATCGAAGGTGGAATATGCCAACAAATTACAGGATCGAAGGTGGGAATATGCCTACAAATCATCCCCGCGTTATTAGGGGCCACTCGGAAAGAATTAGAGGCGACATATAAGACAAAATAGAATCATCCAAACCTAAAATCAAGCCACCCCTTATCAAAAAAATTTGGAAATGGCAAAAGCAGAAGCCACGTCATAAACGCCTTGCACTTCTGTTAAATTTCCAATTTCCTTGCTGTTTCGTCTCCTGGTGGACAATAAACTATGTGGTGGTAGTCGGTTCTCCCGCCCAAATAGAATGAGGAAATCGAAATTAAGTTCCTAATCATGGGGAGCCAGTCCTGTGTAAGGGTGTGCACTTGCACGGGGCTGGCTCCAAAGCCTAAATTATATCCAATGATAGGGATGGCTCCAAAGTCTTAATTATACCCAATGACAAATATTTGGCCATTTATATGCCTAATTTTTCTTTCACAAAATTGGTTAAAAAGACCAAAATCAATAATTCCTGAGTGAAATGGACAGTTAGATTTTGATACTGTTTAAATGGACAAAAATGTAAAAATAGGCAGGATGTAATCAGTTTCATCATGCCAATTTTCAAATATTTTTTCTTATTTTTAATTTACACAGGATGTATCAAGTTTCATCCTTACTATTTTTTAAGTTTAATCCTTCCTATTTTTTTGTGGCCATTTCACCCAAACTATTTTTTACTCGTCCATTTGAACCGTGATTTAAAAATATTTGGACAAATGAATCATTTTCCGTTTTGGTTTCTTACAATCCAAAAATATGTTCTGTAACCCCGATCCAAATTTCTGCACCCCCAACCTGAAAATTTTGACTCCACCACCGATCCTAGTGCCCAATTATACCAAGGAAATATGCGACTTCTGCTAATCCAAGCGCTCATGAAAGGGTTAACTAAATTAATATGTACGACTTCTTTCCAGATTCGAGCGCCCTCAACTCCAAAACGAGCTGAATTCGTGATGATTTTTAAATAGTGGTACGTGTATTGACATGGCAAATAGTAGGATCGAAGGTGGAATATGCCAACAAATTACAGGATCGAAGGTGGGAATATGCCTACAAATCATCCCCGCGT